>NW_006203528.1:117909-156677 GCF_000334495.1 Tupaia belangeri chinensis | reverse complement strand
CTTTCCCTAACCACAGATTAGTTTATCTAACTGCCTACTCACAGCATCTTTATCTGACTATTCAACAACTTTACCATCTAATAGGCACCTCAAACTTAACATAGCCCAAACAGAACTCTTGGTCTTCATGCAAAACCTGCTGCTTTTCTCTGAGCTGAAAAATCTCAGTAAATGGAGAAATCCATTCTTCCAACTGTACAGGCTAAAATCTTAGTCATCCTTGAACCTTACTCTTGCTCATATACCTTATATCTGGACCATCAGCAAAATCTCTTGGTTGTACCATCTACATCTATGTAGAATCCCACTGCTTCTTACCACCTCATTTATCTCTACATCTTGGTACCAACCACCAACCGTGTCTGGACTGATAATCTCCTGACTGGACCCCAAAGCTCCTTACCTTCTTCAGGGTGCTCCACACTGCAGCCACATCCTCTGGGAGTCACATCCAACATTTCCCTATTCAGACCTTCCAGGGACTTCCTATCCCACTTGGAATTTATGCAGTCAGGCCCATCATGTCCGTTTTGCTGTTGTTTTTGTATGTCACTCCACTGGCCATATTACATAGAACGGGGTCAGCACGCTACAGACCCCAGCTAACTGCTTATTTTGTAAATGAAGTTCCACTGGAAGACAACCATGTCCATTAACACAGTCTTTCCTTGACCAAACTGTAGTCAATCTTTTCTGAGTCTTCTTGACCTGGCCTCCACCTCAGCCTGCCTCCCTGCCCTCGGCCTGTTGAGTCCAGTTTTGATAAAAATTATGCTAAATTAGTTTAACAAATGTCGCTTCAATGACGACTCTGACAAGGTCTTCTCCAGAACGCTTTATTACCCCAGGCTTCTTACAATCTTCTTCTTCTTCTCTTCCCAGCCCCCCCGGGCTCCCTATATATCCGTCCCGCAAACCAGTCCTCTTTTGCCACCAGGCAAGCACTGATAGGCTGAGGCAGTGCCTACGCGTTCCGGAACAGGAACAATAACCAAATATGGGCTTGTTTATGTAGAGGTCTGGGTGCTCTCGGCGCCATGTTAGGGCGGGGGCGCTCCACAAACAAGAATCCCTTACCCTTGAAATCCGATCAAATTCCTCATCCCCACTTTTGACAGCAAAACCTTTGGCCTGTCTTTAGGGAGAATACTGTTAGGTTTATTTGGCAAGAACTGTCCTTCCCTTGATGTCTAATCAAGTTCCTCTTTATAACATTCCATCTCTCAACCCCTCCATCCTGTTATATTTGGTGATGAGCAGTTTGATACGAAGTCTCTCTCTCCTACTACAGTATTTTGAATAAAACCTATCTTACTAGGGTTTTTTGTTATTTTATTTTTTTAAAGAATGCTTTATTTAATTTTATTTGTTATTATTATTGGGTTGTCGGAAAAGTTAAGACCTATTTTCTCTATGCTTTTCTATGCAAAAATGCATCATGATTTTTCTGAAAACGCAGTATTTTCCAATTTGTTATTGTTAAAAGAAAAATAAACCAGCCAATTTGGGACCTGCAGTTGGCTTAATGACTATGTAACTGGATTCCCATGTAGTCAGCTGCAGATCGAGTCCCAGACCCAGTGGCTTACACTCACACTGGGTACATGTGCATGCGTGCCCAAGACTCCGAGAGAAAAATGGAGGAGAAGGGATTGCAGTGTGGCTGCCCCCCTTCCCCCCAGGAGGGATGTGATTCCTTGTTTTCTGTCTCTCTGTCTCTGTCTTTCTGGTGAGTGAACACGCCTTGAAGCAAAAAACCTTTCCAAAAAAAAAGAAAGAATGAAAAATAAATAAAAGAAAAACAAACCAGCCAATTTAATAGAGTAGAGTTTTAATCAAGCTAACCTTCACACGATTTAATTCAAGGAGTTGTCCCTGGACTGCTTGACAACTCTGGCCAGCCTCATCGTCAACTCTATACTTAAGTCAGCAGAAAAGGAAAGTGACGTGAGCAATTAAAGGGAAAGTGTTGTACAAAAAAAACATAAGAAAGTGAGGTAGAGAAATTATTGGTTACATTATGAAGTTTGTCTGTATTAACATGGTTTAAAGAGTGGGATGCCTGTGAGCAACTCAAGCCTAGCTGCTGTGATTTACTGTAACCTAGCAACCATCTCAGGAAAAAAGCCTAACTTGTTCAATTTTGCCTCATCCATAGGAATATAAGTATAGGAGTACAGTGGCTGGTTTAGGCCAAAATAATTTAATTTAACACTATAAAGCACATGCACTCTCAAGAGAGAGACAGAGAGACAAAGAGAGAGAGAGAGGAGAGGAAAGCAAGAAAGCAAGTCGCCTGGTCTGGAACTCCAACCACAGTCAGCCGTGTGAGAGTCCAGTTTCTCAATCACCATGCCACTTGCTGACCCCTGTCTTATTATTGAAAGTTTATTTGTTTTTCCTGAGAGAGAGAAAGGTACTCCCCAACAGGGTCTTTATACCACGATCCACCCCCACCCTCACCCAGCCCAGATGAAGGACATGTTCAGTGGACACAGGAAGGTCCCAAAACACAAACCAATATCTTTCCCCATGTGAGTCCAGTTGCCTTACTTCTGTACCACTGCTTGTCACTGTCTTAACCTTTTTAACAAGTGTGCAGTGCAAGATGTTTCTCTTAAAGCACTCTAGGGCTGCTTTAATGCCACAATAGCAGAGGTGAGTATTTGCAACAGAGACTGCATGGTCCACAAAATCTAAGATATTTACTACCTGGTCATACACAGAAAAAGATTGCTGATTCCTTCTCTAGAATGCAAATTCCATGAAAATAGAGACTTTGTAAATATTCGGCAATATTTTTTTAAATAAAAATACACAAAGGTGAGATAAAAGTGCAAAGTAGTCCCTGGATTTCTAACAAAGGTACCAGAATGTGACAACCAAATGAGTGCTGTCTGGCAAAAAAACAATGAATGCCTATATTTACAAGGTAAAGGGGTGGCACTGGAGGAAATTACATTACAAACTTGATGCTGCAGATAGATTCTGCTTCTTGGGGTAGGAGGTTTGAATTTATTTTCAGGAGATCATATGTGGTTTAGCAAAACTACCCCGATCATAGAAGCAGATTCCTACCTGTTGTCCTTGGGAGAACTCTGTACAGTAGGGTCACTGAAATACCGATGTTCCAGATGGTTTCATTTCATAATGAAAAATGTAGTGCGTTTCAGTGGAGTAATAAGCTTTAGATTAAGGTGAGGTGCGGGGGAGGGGGAAACCTACTACTCCTGCTTCTCTCTAGGTGCTCAGAGAAGAATGCCCTAGCCCCTGAGGAAGGGTGGTGCTCGGAGCCTTCCCAGTGTTGAATGAGAAACTCCTTCTTTCTACTGGTGGCTGGTCAGAGGCAGGTAGAGAAGTGACCCTCAGAGAGAAGGAGTACAGGTTCAAGCCTGGAAGTGGGTGTGTAGTGACTAGCGGAGGTTTTAAGTTATTTTCTATGGTTTCTGGGTCTCTGAGGTCTTAGAGGAAGAACTTGTCCTAGGCTAGAGGTGGAAAGACAAAAGAGAGAGAGAGCAGTCATAGTCCCTGAAGCCGGAAGGGCTACTAGGAAGGGACACCAACACAGGCAGTCATGCTCACTGGAGAGATGCCCTCTGAGGGCCATCAGGAACTGGGGCAGCAGCCAGGCACATCACGGAGGAGATGGAAAACAACAGTCAGAATGGATTCTAATCACAGCTGAGAAATAGCCCCTCAGACCCCTCCCAGAATTACCTGGGAATAGGAATTCTACTGTCAAGACAGTATGGAATGGCAATGTGGATACTAATAAAGGAAACTAGAGCTTATTTTGGATCGCAGCCTACTGAGACGAGGACATTTAACTCACAATAAAGTTAGCAATTTAAAGAACATTATTATAATGACTACCATTGATAGTTCATTTATTCACTCATTTAATAAATGTTGATTGAGTGCCTACCACACACCCATCACCAGGCTGGTAATGGAGATCTATTGACAAGCCCCACAGACATGCCTGTGTTCTCAGAAGCATATGACCTACTGGAAGAGGCAGCCATCAAACCAAAGTTAAACAAATATTTATGCACTTGTCATAGTTTACTAAGGATTAACACAGGGAGGGAGACACATGGATGGATGGATTGATGGATGAATGGGTGGATGGGTTTTCCAATCCTCTCACACACTTTTTTTTTTAGAGAGATTTTTGCTGTAAGGCACATGTGTTCTCCAGAGAGAGCAAGACAAAGAGACAGAAAGCGAGAAATCACACACACACCCCTCCCCAGGGGAGATGGCCACACCACGATCCCTTTTCCTCCATTCTCCTCTCAGGATTTGAGGCACACATGAACATGCACCCAGTGTGAGTTTTAAGCTGCCAGGTCCAGGACTGGGAGTCCAGCAATGTAACCATTATACCATTTGCTGGGCCCTCTTCTCATACTCTTAAGTTCATGAAATTCATATTGTTTTCTGGTCCAAAGAGTGTGACTAATTTGGGGCCGATTGACTGGGCAACTGGATCTTATACTCTTAATGAATCCCCTTCCCTAGGTCAGGTCCAGCCTGTTTTATAGCATTACCATACCACACCCTACAGAAAAGAAGAGAGCTGTCTCATCACAACCTCATTCACTGGACTAGGTGACTTCCAAGTACGTTTCTAAAAGCTTTCCGGGAACCTTCCATGAGGGTACTGCTCTGTGGACTCATCAGTTGTTATAAAAACAACCAAAGAAGCTGATTTACTAGTGATCTCTCTCATTGGTGATATAAATATGGGATGCTCTTACTTTCCCCATTAACTGCACTACCCAAAGAGTCTTCTCTCCAAACACCACTCTGCCAGAGAAAAGGGGGTTTTAGCAATATATCAACCCAGCTCCATCATTTCTTGGTCTTTGTCAGTTATCAAAGAAGCATTAATTCCAGTTCTCTAATACCTATTTTCATTTTAACTCTTCAAACTCATATTTGGTTCAGAGTTCTCCCACAAAGAAGCTGGATGTGGGCTCAGCTGCTCCCACACACTCTCTGTCTCACTTCTCAGCCCCCACAGCTGTGGTGAAGGGCAGAAGGATGGGAAAGAAGGCTAGGTGTCCACCTACAGAGCTGCCTGTGGCTACACTGCCAACCTCTTTCTGTTGGCTGCCTCTGTTTCTCTGATTACCCTTGCCTGGACATCAGTCCCCTCTATATGATAGGGACACATCTGTGGATTCTTACAAGGGGGAGTGATCTCCAGAGCCTCCTTGCTGCATAGTCCTCACCAAATAAATCTCCTTTACATACCTCCTCAACACTCCCAGAGCAGACTTCAAGGATAACACTCTCAGTAGGTAGCTCTCTTTTGGGGGAGACCTAGAGCATCTGCTGGGAATGCAGGATGCTCATATGTCCCCGCCATAACCATAGGCAGTGTAGACAGCTTCACCAAGGCTGTGTCTGGGCTCTGCTTTCTCTCTCTAGTCTCTGTCTCTACACTGTAGCAGATCAGAGTTGAGATGAAGGAGACAACTGGTGATCACTAGTTTCCAAACTGGTGGAGATGGAAATGATTGAGGCAAATCCTCTATAAATTTGGGAATAGTCTCTCTTCAACAACAGTACCCTCTCCCCAAGAGGTTACTTTTCTATCCCTCAGGGAGATCAGATCCAGGGAGAGTTGGGCCAACAGGGACAGTAGAGGGTGGCCAGTCTGGGCAACACAATGGTGATATTTAAACACATTGATAAATGTGGTTCTTTGGGATGCCATTTACAAAGCTAAACAAAACACCATTAACAAATGAGTATGCTAGCTGTCTCTGTATTGAAACTGCAAAGCAGTATTAAAGGGAGCCTTATGTATTGATCAGAAAAGACCCAAGAAGATAAAACTTACATATAACTACATGGTGTCAGAGGTCTTCACATCTTCAGCCAATTAACATCTTGAAAATAACTGGCTTTGCATTCCACTTCTTCCCCTCTCCCCTTTTTTTTTTTGTCCTTAAAAAAAATAAACCTGGGAATGGCATGGGACCATGGTTCCCTCCATCAGAGGAGCTGGGACCACCAGATCCTTGCTTTTCTCTACTTGTGTTTCTTTGTAGGTTTCTTTTTATGTTTATGCTCTAATCCACAGTCACTTCCACTCAGAGCATGCATTTAGCCATGCAGGTCATGGCAGGGCAGAGGGCCAGATCTCTAACTAGTGTTTCTCATAAGGCCATACCAAGAAGGGCCACACCCCAATTGCTGACTGTTCACTGAATTCAGATATTGGGTGCATGCATGGCACAATGAGGTCTCAGCTGTGAGACTGTATAAGGAGGTAGATGATTCCTTTCTACACCTAACACCAGGTGCTTTATATGTTATCACAGGTAACAAGCTGTTATGTATGATGTAACAAGCTCTCTCCTCACTTCATAAAAGCACAATGAGAAGGTGGCAGTCTATAAGCTAGGAGAATAGCCCTCAACAAACACAGGGTCTACCAGTGCCTCAACTGTGGAATACCTAGCCTCCAAAAACTGTGAGAAATTAATGTTTCTTGTCAAAGCTACCCAGTCTATGATATTTTGTTAGAGCAACCCAACTGGACTAAGACATCCACTAACAACTAACAGATCATGACATGAAGGTCATCTTAGGTGCACTAGCAGAGGTATCAGATATAGGGGGCCTTATCTCTGTCCCCTGTACCATCCACACTCCGCATTCAACATTTATCAAGTGCCACAGTAGGATGGACACTTGGAAAACAGATATGGATGATACCCACAACTTTCCCCCTTGAATGAGTGTCAGTTTAAGGAAGGACATGAATATGAAAACAAATTCTCACAGTCCAGGCAGAGGGAGTGGGAATAGAACAAGCAATTCTCATGAGAAAACTGAGACATCAGAAGCATAATATTTGTTTTGACATTTGAAGACTAGCTAGACCAAAAGGACAATGTTAGAGAGAGGCAAAGAGAATCCGTTTTTGCAAGGAGACTACAAAGTGGGGTATGTCTAGTTAGTCTTCACATTCCCACTACCTAAGAACTCCTAAAATACCCTATCAGAGACAATAAATAAACACCCCTCCCCAAAATGATCCTTAGCAGTGGTCTTTATCTATATGAAGAGTTTCAAAGTAGGACAAGAATTAGATTTCCTCAGAGAGTTGATTCTGCACTAGAATTAGAATCAGTGAGTGGAAGTTCTAAAATTTCAGATTTGGGGTTCAAAACAAATTATTTCTAATGATTGCTATTTCTCCTGCAATGAAGATATCTCTCTGGACAAAGTGGGACACCTGTCACTATGGAGGACTGGCTAAACCATCACCAGTCACAGTGGCAGAAGTGGAGGTTCCTCCAATCCAGGCTCCAAAGCAACTTCCAAATAACTCACAGATTTTACTAATTCTATTTGGAAAGGGTTCAACTCATTTAGAGACATCATCTCCAACATGTTTATTAAACAATAATCTCCGTAGAGCCTACAGGTCATCAGAACAGGAAATAGCTGCCAACCAGTACGGGTCATGAAAAGTGCTTACATACCAGATCATCCATTTGCTGTGTGATCTACTCAAGGGATTGGAATTCTTGCTCTGGGACTTTGGTAGAGAAAGAGGTTTGATATCAAAAAAGTAAAAATTAAAATCTTCTTATATTTATGTCCTTAATAATAAAGAGGGACACTTTCCTCCTTCAAAACTCCTTATTTAACTTCCCACAGTGGTTGCCATGGTGATCTGAGCTGGTGCCTGACTCTAGCCAGGAGATCCCAGACCCCCTGCTGTGGTGCAGTGAGTTCCAAGTTTGAGTGACACTCTCAGCTTCTCTTTGGGGACCTGAGGGCCCTGTCTGCCAGTAGTAGGCTGTCTTACTTATGTCAAAATAATAGAAGGAAGGAATATGAACCATGGCCTTTGTGTGTGTGGTTTTTTTTTTTTTTTTTAAGTAACTCTTTAAACTAGCTTTTAAAGAATGCTATCTGGTACCTTATAAACACACATACTTACATGCAAACACAGGGCAGTGCAAATAAAGTGAAATCACCTGGAATTCCAAGCAAAGAGGACTTCTATTCATATCTGAACACATCCCGGAAAATTCCGTAGTCACCGTTATCATTTACGTAAGCGTGTGCTTGCACATATGCCGCTTCCTAAGACGGGATTGTACTACACTCGATCATATGAACGCTTACTTTATTACTTAAAATGTTTGTTGTCTTCAGCAACAAACATAACAACGTCCAATTTTCACTGATCACTAAAGAGACATCGTATGAGCTCATTAGTTCTCTTTAAAACCCCAGGACATAGGTTATTATCTATTATTAGGCCTATTTTACTGTTACTATGTCTATTTTACAAACAGCCAAAGTGCTTCATTGAAAGAATAAGTTCCAACATCGTAAGCTACAGTCTGTGGTAGAACTGAAATTCAAATCCACACACCATGGCTCCAAAACTGGTGCACGTAATTACCATGATACTGGCTCTGAGCAATGCCACTTTTTTTTAGGGCAAGATGGCGTTTTGTAGAGTAAATGTACCATCTGTTATTTGCAGTGCCTGTTTTCTGTGGGCAATTAGATTGTTTGTGATATTTGGCAATTATTAACAATACTCTGATGTGCTCTGAAACACCTCTTGTGAACCCCATGAGGTTATCTCCTTCCAGGCTCTCCTTGCAGTGGGACTGTTAAGTCAGAGGGTTTCTCTGCCCTTTATAAAGGCAGAAGATGACTTTACAGGGGTGTCACAGTGCCTCCTCCTCCACGGCCTTAACAATGCCAAGTTTGCCCCTGGTGACTGCAGTTGCCTTTCTTGCTTTAATAAGTTTTGAACAGCTTTTCCTTTTTACTGAACTCCTGCTTTTCTCCTTTTTAAGTTGCCTTTCTTTTCCTTTGCCTGCTTTTTAAATTAGAAGGTTCATCTTTTCCTGGTTCACTTTTCACCTTTCCCTGCAATAAATACTAGTGTGCATAATTATGGGCAGTAAACCCAGACTGACTCTTTCCACACCTACCTTAATGTCCTCCTTTTCCAGGAGAGCTAAAATCCACCTTTTCCAGATTCCCTTGCAGCTAAGATTCCACATGCAATGCTGTTCCACCACTCACACATAGGCAGGAGCATCAAGAAATAGAGTCAGCCATGCAGTATATATGGTTACTTTTGCTGCTGTAGTCAGTGGCCCCAGCAGGGCTCATAGGCTAACAGTTCTGGCTCCAGTGTCCTGGTCCTTGGCTTACAGCTGTGATCCTGAGCCTCTGTGGCCAGCAGAGGGGACAACAGCTTTCTCGGAAGCCTCTGGGGTGAACCAGAGCAGTTACTTTGGCAGGCCAGCTCTGGAATGCCTTCCTTTGGCCCTTCTAACAAGTTAGTAATCTCATAATTCTGCACATTAAATCTTCCCTGCTAACAGAGCCAAAGTGGGTTCTATAATCTATGAGTAAACCCTGACCACTAAATGTTAAACCATGTTGAACATGTCTTACATGTGGAAACATTGGTGGCTTTTCAGGCCACTCTGCTGTTGTAGCATGAAGTGGCCATAGATACGTAACTGTTCAGCATAGCCACACTGACCTGCTAGCCCTAGCTGGCTGACTCCCATGCTATGCCCTCCATTTTTTATTTATTCCTGGGCCATTACCACAATCACCGCATTACCACAGCTTGAAGTCCTTTCTTACTACAATTCTATATGGAATTTTTCTGGCCACCCTTAAATATCTGTTCCTTTAAAGGAATTTAACATTTCTTTCAGTTAAGAATATGTTATTAGAATTATAATTGTAGTATAACTTAATTCATAAATAAATTTAGAGAAAATGCCATCTTTACAAAATTGTCCCCCAATCTTCATTTATTTAAGTCTCCTATTATCATTAATTTTCTTCTTAAAGTGGTAATATAGGTAGAATTTCACATCCCTGCTCTGCCACTTTGGTGCAGTATGACTTTGGATAAATTACTTCTCTGGGTTTTTTTCTCAACAACAAAATGAGAACAATAATTCTCTCTTGCAAGGTTTTGGGAGGATTCATTGATTGGCAAGGCACACAGAAAGCACTGTCCACTTGGTGTCCTAAACTTGTTACATCTGTAGATAATACTTGTTATTTCTGTGAGTATCCTCATCTTTTTCTAACTTAAAAAAATGCTTTACTGTTTCATCATTAAGCATAATGAAAATAACTCATAGAAATACTAATTTGTTATTTATCCAGTATACATACATATTGGGTCATTGGGAAAGTCATAACGTATTTTTCTATGTTTTTCTATGCCAAATGCATCATGAACTTTCTGACGACCCAATATATAAACTTTTATCAGACTCTCCTCCATTACCAACAATGTAGAGAATTACATCAGCAGATATCCACTACTGATCCACCACTGACTTGCTAAAATGAACCTCAGTTGGTCTTGGTTCATTTCTAGATTCTATTTGGGATTTTCATATCAATAGTCTTAAGAAAGGTTAAATTGCATAGTTAATTGTTTTAAGTGCTATTCTCACCCATTTTTTATGCTAATGTGCTTGCTTCATAAAGACAGTTAAGAAGCTTCACCTCTCTCTCTCTATCTAGAATGCTCTTAAAGAGTTTAAGAACCATCTGATTCTCAGCAATTTAAAATTATCCAACTGGAAACCATTTGTGACCAATATTTTATGGCAACTAGTTCAATTTCTTCCATGATAATTGGTCATTTGCATTTTTTAAGTTCCTTTTAAGTCAATTTTATTTAAACTTTTTTTAGAAAAGCATTCACTTAGCTTCATTTTTCCATTTGTTGGCAGATTATCTGCATTTGGATTTACAAGTTACAGAAGAACTATAAAACTCTCATTTATATTTGTTCATTTTTTATTATTTAATTCATTAATTTTCAACTAAAAAGAAAAATAGTTCATTGTTACATACGTCTCTCCCTGTGCTTTTCACAGAATCACTTCTGACCCCAAGGTAATGTAGTCATTGACCATCCTTGGAAATACCAACCTACAGAAGCAGAATCCGGGGCAGGAGGAGGCAAAAAAACAATGGTTTCTGCCCTAAGACCCCTGTCAGCTATATCACACGTAACTAGCAACCATACCAACACATCAGATCACCTGAGGTACTTCCAAAACAATGACTGGACTCTTCACCAATCCAATGGAATCAGACTCTTCGGAGCAGAACCCAGGCACTGGTATTTTAAATCTCCTCAGATGACTCTAATGTGCACCCAAGAGTAAAAACAAGTAGGCTCTAGAAATCTGATGGGAAAGAAAAAAATACTCCCTTCACCTCTCTGGGCTTTAGCATCCTCCTTTGTAAAAGGATGTCATAATGCCAGATTATTTCTAAGATCCCTGTGTCTAATGCCTTTCAGTAATTTTAAGTATGTGTGTGTGTGTGTTTTCTCTTAAAAACAATGACTCAGGCCTGCCAGTTTTATATGAATATAGTAATACTGAAAATAACCAAACAGAATTAGTTTCTACCAATTGAGATTTAAATAACATGGCAGATGCTACTGGCCTGCCCCAATGTCTGTGTTTCCCCTTCTTCTTTGTAACTGAACCCCAGGTTAATTTGAAGTGATGTACCCAGCTGAAAGATCTTATTTCTCAGACTCCCATTAAGTCTGGCTAGAATTTTACTAAATTCTGGTCAATGAAATGTAAACTGGTCTTTCTTTTTTAAGAATTATGTATTTAATAATCCCATTTGTTGCTGTTGCTATTGTTTAATCTGACCACACAGAGAGAAAGGGAAAATGAGACAGCAAGCCGCCAGGTGCAGAACTTGAACCGTGGTCGGCTACATAGGAATCCAGCACCTTTAACCACCATGCAACCTGCTGGTCCTGTAAATTGGTCTTTCTAGCAAGTCTCCTTAAGTGAGAAGGATCATAACCATTTCTACCCTAATGAACAGCAATAAACAAAACAACAACAACAACAAAGTGTTAAAAGCAAAATGCCACCACAACATGCAAAACAGGAATTTTCAAAAATCACTATTTGTTTAATTTGCAAGAGTGTGAATGTGCTCACTATAGAGAGAGAGAGACAGGGGCAGATGGGGTGGGGGGTGAGAAGGAAGCACTCTCACAGTGGGATGTGGTCATGCTGCAATCCATTCGCCTCCATTTTTCTGTATTGTCAAAATTCAGGCAGGCATGCACTTATGCCCTGAGTGTTTTCACAGGATTCGAGCTGATCAGACAGCCTTGTGGGATCCAGTTCTAACCACTAACCCACACAGCTTGCCCAATTTAACAATTGTTTTTTAGTAAACTATCACCATGACCCAGAGAACCATACACATTTTCTTTAGAGGATTAAATTAATGGTTCTTACACCCTTTACACTGCTAGAGAAAAATGTCAGCACAAACGTTTTTGTGTGACCTTGCCTAAACCACATAATTGTAGGCTTTTCATTCAACATTCATTCAACAAATGTTTACAATCATTAAAGATTTCCATGCATCCTTTTACCCTCTGTGAAAAACAGCCCCAAATTTCTGTACTCTAGGAAAATTACATTTTTATTAGAAAACATAATGCAGTACTCCAAACAGAAGATTATACTACTTTTTTAAAAATTCCACAATGCACTTCTAGGATAAAGGCATTTGTATTAGGGTTCTCCCGAGATACAAAACCAACAAAGTGTGTGTGTGTGTGTGTGTGTGTGTGTGTGTGTGTATGGAGTGTATGGAAGGAAAGAAATTTCCTTTACCAAACTAATTCATTCAGTTGTGGAAGCTTGCCTTGGCAAGTGTAAACTACAGGGTAGACCAGCAGGCTAGACACTCAACTGCATTCTGTATACAAAGATTATCTACTTGCAAAATTCTTTCTTGTTTGAAAAGGTCAGTCTTTTCCTATCAAATCATCGACCAATTAAATAAGGTCCACCCATTTATGAAGGGTAATTTGCTTTCCTCCAAGTTTAAACGTTAATTGCATTAAAAAAAATAAAAAAAATAAAACAAACAAAACAAAAACACACACAACCTTCATAGGACTATCTAAAATAATGCTGGATCAAATATCTAGCATATGATGGCCTAACCAAGTTCACATATAAATTAACAATCAAGGGACCAGCAGATGGTATAATGGTTATGTCACTGGACTCCCACATAGTCAACCACAGTTTGAATCCCAGAACCAGCACATGGTATGCATGCATGCCCAAGATCCCGAGAGGAGAATGAAGAAGGGATTATGATGTGGCCACCCCCACCCCCTGGGGGTGGGGGTGATTTCATGCTTTCTGGCTTTCTGTCTCTCTCTCTCTCTCATCTCTCTAGTGAGTACATGAGCCCTATAGTAAAAATCTCTCTCAAAATAAATAAATAAATAACAATCAAAGCATCTTAAAGTTTATTTATGAACCTTAATTATTTGCAAAGATAATCTTAGTCTATGTAAATCTATCATAGATCGTGTATGGGAAGAGACTTCTGTAGAGTCTAGCCTAGACCTAGAAGGGAGGGTCAGAGGGCTTGTTATACCTGAGAAATTGACTTTCGACTCACATGGTCTTGCAGTAAATCCTCAGATTGTTCTGGGATTGTTACCGGTTACACCAGAGAGCAGACATGCATGTAGCCAGTGTCAAGAGCAATTGGAAAGAGGTGGGAGGGGAAAGACATCCCAAAGCCTACTAGCCAAAACCTGGCCATATTCCCATCTAACGGTATCATAAAAAGCTAAGAACTGTGTCGAACCTACAGGACCAGAAATCATGCAACCCTACCTGGGAGGAAGCATTGTGTCCCCACACTGGAGAGTCATAAATGCACAGGTGAGCTGTGATCTGTACTTACATTAAAGGAACTCATATCCTTTCCCTGTATTTAGTAGAGTCTCCAATTAAGTGCTGGCAACCTGTTAATCAAATAGTGTCACAAAATAGATACCAAATCCACACTGATTCCCAAAGCACATGGGACCACCCCACACACACAAAATCTTTAACATGGTCTCCAAAACACTGCCCATATGGTGTTAAGTATATACCACACAATTTAAACACATTAATTAGTACAATCTGTTAATCATTTACAAAGTAATACATTGTCTCTTCAATATAATCTTTAAATCCCTCAATTCTCTAGTGTTTCCCTCCCCCAATTAATGTGAAAACTATAAATATCCTGTTGAAACAAAATCACTTCAAATTTTTTGCCCAACAATCCTCCACAACCCTTCAAAGTGTTTGCATTTTTCCTAGATGAATAATAATTGTCAGTTTTATAGAGTATCGAGTTCAGTTTCATTGGAGAAAAAGAGAATGGGGGAGGAATGGAGGGAAGAGGAGGAGAAAGAGGAGCAGGGGATATTTTAGAACAATTTTAAATTATACATGGGTTTAAATTAAGCAGAGAAGCTATTTTGAAATAACACGATCAAATTACAATACTTCTAACATACAAAGAAAAGGGCTTACTTTCAAGAGAATGCAAAATTCTAACAAGACAAAAGAAAAATCAAGTGTCAGGAAGAACCACCTACAAGAAAGGTGAGAGCACTGTGATCTCTAAAGCACACCTTCTCAGGTAAGTATTACCAATAGACTTGTGAGAGGGGAAAAAGACGGTCCTATTTAAGGACATATATCTGGAGGAACGAACTCTGCCATGAGCTTTATCTATATGACTTTAAAATGAAGTAAAACCCATTCGCAAAATGATTTCACTGGATGAAGCCATTTTGCCAGGATGAAAGTGTATAAGACATGGCATGATCATTTTTCAGGATGGGAAAGAATAGGTAGCAAACCTTATTGATTTAGAAAAAAAAATCACCTCTCCTGGTAAACAACTCTACCCTAGGTTTCATCTAAGGGTTTTGAGGGGTGTGCTTCAATAAACAGAGTCCTGGTTACCAATGGTCGTCCATAAGTGCAATCTCTCAAATAAAATCTGAACAAAAAATCAAGTCTTTGATGAGCATCTATTAATACATGTGCAGAAATACAGAGAATATAGGCCCAGCAGATACATAATGGTTACATCGCTGGACTCCCACATGGTTGACTGTGGTTTGAGTGCTGGACTCGGTGGCTTGAAACTTAGACCAGGTGCATGTGCTTGTGTGCCCAAGATCCTGGGAGGAGAATGGAAGAGAAGGGATTGAGGTATGGTCATTCCCCACTCAGGGGTGATTTCTCACTTTCTCTCTCTCTGTCTCTCTTTCTGTGAGCACACACACCCTAAGGCAAAAACTTCTACAAAAAAAAAAAAAAAATACAGAGAATACAGAAGTATAAGACATTGTCTTTATACCTAGAGTTCAAAGTTACTTCAGAAGATAAAGCTACTACCCTGAACAGCATCAAAGTCATGGTGGTGGACATGTGGTTCAAATTATTAGGTACAAATGAAGGGTTCAACTGCAGATACTAGAAACATAAGGGAGGGGGTGGGAAGTGGGAATCAGGAGAGGAGAATCAGGGGAAGAAAGAACATTTAACAGACAAAAAAAAAGAAAAGATACCTGTTGATGATAATGTGTATGGTAATGTCTTAGACTGATAGATTCATGTTGGGAGAAATCAAATGTATGCTGTAAGGAGAGACAGTAATTAAATGTAAACTTTTTTATTAAAAAATTGTTAGTCATAAACATTTTCTGAAAAGGTCCATGATGTCTAGAATAGTAAAGTCAGTGGGTAGAGAGCTCCATTTCCAGCCTTGAGAGAACTGGAACTAGACCAGTGCTCACACGGTACATAACTGCTCACTCTCAGAGAGCAGACAACAAGCACCCCTGGACTACGATCCCTGAAAGAAAGGAAATAAAGTTAACTGAGACTCCCTGGTTTCTGTCTAAAGGCATAAATCAAATGCCAATGCAGAGAGAGGAAATACAGAGCCCATGGGTCTTGTAGAGATATACAGATAAAGATCAGGGTTTAAAGAGACTGAGGCACCTGAAATGCAGAGAACTTAAGAGAAGCAAGCTATGCAGAAAACAAAACCCAGCAATCTCATAGAAGATCTATTTGACTCTTTGGCTCTAAACTAAGCTACATATTCATAATATGAAAGCCCATAAACTGGCCAAAGAACCAACCAGAGAAAGCACAGTTACTAGGAACCGGTTAGCTCAACAACTATCAAAACTCCCATAAAGCTGAAAGATATTCAAGATCTGAACAACTATCATGGCGAGAACTCTACTCCCAGAAAATCCCATGCCTTAAGAATAGGGCTATGTGGGGAACCAGCAGTTAGCGTAATGGCTATGTCGCTGGACTCCCACGTAGTCAATCGCGGTTCGCGTCCCGGACCCGGTGGCTTAAAACTCATGTCGGGCGCGTGTGCGTGTGTGCCCAAGATCCCGAGAGGAGAATGGAGAAGGGACTGCGGCGTGACCATCCCCCCTAGGGGATGATTTCTCGCTTTCTGTCTGTCTCTCTCTGTCTGTCTGGCGAGCACACGCGCCCTATAGTGAAAACCTCTCAAAAAAAAAAAAAAAATAGGGTATGTGAGAGCTAGAAAGCACCAAAAGAATTAACCTGTCAGACTGGAAAGGGAAACAGAAAACACACAATTGCATTTGAGATTTAGCACTTCTTTCTGGGCCATTGATAGAACAAGTAGACAGAAGATCAATAGTACATTGAGTCTTAAATGACATTATCAACCAATACGACCCACTTAATATTTGTAAAACATTACAGCCAATCACTGCAGAAAGTAATTTATTTTTAAGGATATAATGACTAAGATAAATAGGGTCATAAAATAAGTCTAAATACATTTAAAATTATTGAAATGAACAGAATACATTCTGTGACTACAATAGAATTATGTTAAATATCAATGACAAAATGTTATTTGGCAAATATTCAATTATTTGGAAATTAAACACCACACTTCTAATTAGCAGAGAGGTGTGTGTGTGTATATATATATGTGTGTGCGTGTATGTGTGTGTACATATATAGTATATGTACTATTTTGAACTGAATGAATATATAAATACCAAAATATGAGATGATAAATCAGTGCTTAGGGAAAATTTTAGCATTAAATGATCATTTTTTTTTTAAATCCAAAACTAAAGATCTAAGCTTATCCCTTTAGGAGCTGTGATAAGCGTGCATTTAACCCTAAAGAAAAATAACGGGAACAGCAGATGGTGTAATGGTTACATTGTTGGACTACCACATGACCAACCATGGCTCGAGTCCTGGACCTGGCAGCTTGAAACTCACACAAGGTGCATGTGCATGTGTGTGTGCGTGTGCATGTGTGTGTGTCCAAAATCCTAAGAGGAGAATGAAGAAGGGACTGTGGCATGGCCATCTACTCTAGGGGGTGATTTCTCGCTTTCTGTCTCTCTGTCTCTCTGGTGAGTGCACATGCCCTGTAACAAATAATAATAATAATAAATAGTACAAGCAGTAATCAATGAAACTGAAAACAAGGAAGCAAAAGAAAAGAAAATCCCAGAAACCAGAAGTCAATAAATCAGATAACTTAGGTAAAATAGACAAATACCTTGAAAGCACATTGTCAAAATTAGAATAGCCTTATTCTATTAAAGTTTCTTAGGCCCAAATTCCTTCTTCTTTGATCTGCTTTATGCTACTAGAGCTGGTCCTGTAAGTATTTCTCTTGTGCCAGATGCCACAATTCAGCTTTGTCCTTAGAGGTTACCAGAGAGGCACTGCAGAAGGAAGGAGTCCCAGCATGCTTTTCTTCTTCTCTCTCCTGCAGTATGTGGCTACTAGCAGCATGTTGGATACCCAGTGGAGTATCCCTCCTAGTGAAAGCTAGGTCAACAAATGGCATTTGTCTTCCAGGGATTTTCACCAATACTCCTAGAGGTGATTTTCTGAAAGTTTCACCAGCACCGGAAGAGGTATTTTCCCAATGAGTCTCAAAGACACCCCAGGAGGCACTCTCCTAATGCCAGTGCCAGCATGCAATATCTCAGCAAACGTCTGTGCTACCTCAGGGACACAGCTACACCATCTTCCGTGAAATCTGAATCTCAGCCTTGTAAGGAAGACCTCTTCCAAATCTGTTCCTTTTTTGGGTACTCTGGTCCAGCCAAGGAAGTTGCTGATCTCTGTACGGGCTATTCCTATATTCTTTAGCGTACTCTTTGCCCCTAACCACTCTTTAACTTCTTCCTGGAGTTTCTGACTTCTGTCTGGACTCTGTTTGATATAAGTAATGAGTTTAGTTTTAAGAATCTCACAAACTCTTCCAGAAAATAAAGGAGGAGATAACAGAAATTTATCCAAGTAATTTTATGAAACATCACTCTATCACCAAAACCAAAGAAGTTATTAGAAAATAAAGCTAGATCAATATTCTACATAAGCTTAGATGCAAACTTCCCTAGCCAAATTCTGTAAAATAAAATCCACAATTTATAAACAGGGCTATAAATCCCACTTAGTTATGATATGTCTTACAAATGCAAAGTTGCTTTCATATTTGAAAATCAAACAATGTGATATATCATGTTAACACAATAAAGGAGAAAAGACATAAAACCATCTTATTAGATGTAGAAAAAACACTGATGATTTCATTATCTATTCATGACAAAAATCTCAACAAACTAAAAATAGGGACTTTCCCTAGATAAAGGGACTCTACCCACCGCCACTCCCCCAAACTTCTAGAGCTAGCATCACAATGGTAAAAGACACTCATCTTCTGATCAGAAACAAGGTAAAGTGGTCTGCTCTTACCACTTCAAGCCTGAAGTCCTAGCCAGTGCAATAAGGCAACATCAGATGCATGAGACTACCAAGTCATGGGATGGTACAGATGGAGGATCAGTCTATTTTCTGCTACCAAGTCATTCTTTATGTCCTGGCATGGCTACAAGCTGAAGAAGAGCAAAGAGAGCAGCCTCAGCTCCTAGAATGACGTGCGGAGCTGCCTTCCTGACGCACGCTGGTTTCTCTCCTGGCCCTCAGCAGACTCCAGTTCTCTACGGAAAGTGAGCAGCAAGCCCACACAATGTCATTACACTTACTCTCCTCTACCTTAGACGGGTCACCATTGGAACAGTAAATAATGTTAAAAGGCTGTATTTTTACAGCTCCTTTAGTAATTAGAAATTTTTTAACACTAACCAAACAATGCAGATCTTAGAGATGATTAAAAGTATTTGATTATAGTGGCCACTATTACAAAGACACTACTTTTAATGCTCCGATCTTGTTTATAGCAAAAAATTTTTTCCTGTATTTTAATAAGGTAGTTATTTTATAGGGGATACTTGAAGCCAGTATTGATGCTTTAAATGACAGTAATATTGGCATAGAAAAGAAAGTAGCAAATGTTTACCACATCAGTTTCTAATGTTTACTATGTAAAATTTCCTGTAATATATTTATATACTTTTTCATGAAAATAGTTACCAGATATCTGTTTGTAACTGCATTATGTATTTGTAATGCATCATCTCACTTTGTAAATAAAATACACCTTAAAACATGAAAAAAAGAAATAAAGCAGAAATATTGGAAAGAAGTTTCTATTCACAGATCACATAGACGTATATGTAGAAAATCCTAAAGAATTTATCAAAAAGAAATAAAATAAGAATTTGTAAAGTAACAGGATTGCAGTTATATATACAAAAATCAACTATATTTCTATGTATGCACAACAAATAGTTGAAAAAGGAAATAGGAATATCACAAAAAAATTGAATAAAATATGTTCAAGATCAGCACACTGAAAACCAGATTGCTGAGAGAAGTTACACAGAAGCCTAAAACATGAAAAAATCTAATGACCAAGGGATTGAAGGGTCCATTTTATTCAAATATCATTTCTCCCAAAATTGATCTGAAATTTAAATGCAATCAGAACCAAAATTCTATCAGGATCTGCAAAAGTAGAGAAAATAATCTATAAAAGTTCAGTTAAAAAAAGAAAAGAAAGAAAAAAAGAACCAAAACTCTGAGCCAGACTGTGGAATGGTGGTTTAGGAGGGTGGATTCCACATGGCTTACAGTTTGAGTCCTAGACCCGCAGGGTTGGAAAAACACACAGGGCACGTGTGTTTGTATGCCCCAAATCTGGAAAGTGAGAAGCAATAAAGGAGCAGAGATTATGGTGTGACCATCCGCCATAAGGAGTGTTTTCCCCCTCACACTCTCTGTCTATCTCTCCCCAGCAAGCACATGAACTTGGCAAATTAAACTTATATTGGAATGCATAAATATTTCCTACATCGCATTGACAATGTAATTTTTAAAATAGGTGAAAAATCAGAACAGACATCTTATAAACTTCAAAAAGTACATCCAAAAACTGCATTTTATGATAAATGGATTTCATAATTTTTTGCAACAAAATACACTTGTACTTTAATTTCATTTTCAGTGAACTTTTAGAAGTCCGCTTATAAGTGAATGGCTAGTAAGCCAACCAAAAAATGCTTTAGTTATTAGAGAAATGCACCTAGAATGCCCAAAATTAAGTGTTAAAATTAGAAAGAATGGGACCAGCAGATGGCGTAAAGGTTAAGTTGTTGGACTCACACATTGTCAACTGTGGTTGGAGTCCCAGATCCAGAATCTTAAAACTCACACGGGGCGCATGTGCATGTGTGCCTCAGATCCCAACAGGAGATGGAGGAGAAGGGATTGCATTGTGGCCATCCCCCCTGGGGGGTAATTTCTCGCTTTCTGTCTCTGTCTCTCCGGCATGCATCCTCACCCTGTAGCAAAAAATCTCTCTTAAAAAAATTAGAAGGAATGATGATAAGAAAAATTGACAAGAAATGCATAGTAACTGTAAACATCATTGATGGGAGTGTAAAATTATACCATCATTTCAGAAAACAGTTTAGTTGTTTCTTACAAACATATTTAACATATGAACCAGCAATCTCACTACTGGGTATTCATCTGGAAGAAATAAAAACATATGTTCACATGAAGATTTACATGTTAAGTGCTAACAGCAGTTTTATTTATAATTCCAGAAATTGGGGAAGGGGAGACAAATTGTGGTATAATCATATAGTTTCAAAACTAAGAAAAGGCAGGGACCAGTGGTGGCTCAGTGATAGAACATGACGCTCTGCAAGGGAGACCCACAGGGAAGGGTTGCCAGTTTGCATGCGGAAAACCCCTTGAGTACACAGAGCACATGTGTGCTGGAGACATCTGAGTTGAGTGAAGCTGGGGGTGGATCGCAGCATTAGGACCCTGCCAGTGGTTCTGTATCTCTCTCTCAAAAAATAAATACCTAAAAAATACATATAACACGGATAACTCTCAAAAGCATTACACTGACTAAAAGAAACCACCCACAACAATATATAGTATATGACACCACTTTTATGATATTTTAGAACAAAGAAAACTAATCTGAAATGATGGAAATCATATCGATGTTTGCCTGAGGTTGGTAGTGAGGGGACTCAGTACTTCCGGGAATACCAGGAACGTTCCCTAGGGTATTCTGTGGTTTGACTAGTGTTGATTACATTGCTACCTCCATTGACCAAACCTCATGGAGCTGTGCATGTACTTGGAAAGGAAACATTTTATTGTACATAAATTATACCTCTAAAATGTTAGTTTTAAAAAATATTTAGAGATCTGAATTGCAAACCACTTAGGCTTGGTTGCAATTTATTTTAGTAATTTAGTTCCTTGTCTTCGAAAATTATTCAAAACTTCATTGTGGCTTAGCTTTTGTTAGACTAAATGCAAACTCCTAAACAGTAGAATTAGTTCAGTGAATAATTCTTTCCTTAAGAAGAATTTCAGAATTCACTTTACATAATTGATTTGTTTTTTGGTTGTTTTTATTATTATATAATTATTTTATTTTTTTATACATTCTCTTTTTTTCTTTTTTAATTTCATTTTCTTTTAATACATTCAATCACATTATTTAGCTTACAAAGTGAATATTTCAACAGGTGAACATTGATTTGTTTTCTAAGAGCTACATTAATGCATAGAGATAAGTCACACTATATGAGAAACACACTTATCCATATTTAAATAAAAACACACTTGGACATTTAAAAAGTATGTACCTCTAATCATACAAAACATTAGGAGCTGTCCCAATTCTGTGAGCTAGTAAGTGACTAAGGGGCCACTCCTTCCGCAGAAGCGCATTCATTTAGCTGTCATGGTCTGTTAACACTGCGCGTGTGAGAACAGACCTCAAAGGCACAATGAAATGGGACACGGGAAAATTGCTACAACTTTGTCTCTAGACCCACTTACAGCATGGACTGTACCAAACTTTCTTGCTTCTTCCAGCCACCTGGGAAAGCATTCACAGAGTGATATGCGTTACAAGTCTAAAAGTTGAATCAAAAGAATTAAAGAATGCAAATAACCCAATTACTCTGCTAACATTTATTACTGCAGAAAAAGCTTCAGAGGTACTTAATTAATGAGACATTTTTCAAAGCACCCACTCATACATACTACAACTGAAAAGTATCATCTTAAAAAGTAAGAGAAACACCTATGTCTGGAGTGTTAGGATGACATGTTGAAGTGGTTTTCAAAAAGCAGCACTTGCAGGGTTCTTTGCTTTCCTGTCTGGCGGCACCACCGGCTCCCCTGGACCCAAGGTCAGCAATCATAAACGCATCTCGTGATGACCGAGTTACTGCCCTCTGCACGATCACTTGCGAATACGGTGGCAGAGCTGCCTCAGTACTGGCACCAACGCTCTGAGGTTTGAGCCACCCAGGCCACTCCTAAGCAGAGGACCAATGCAGAGTTAGAACTTTAGGGGACAGATCAGGTCATGTTAAAGATTCACCTGTCTCTCCCCTTCGAATTAGTCCAAAAATATATATTCCACAGGGTCAGAGAAAAATATATTTTCCTCCTCACTTACTCTCCATTATTTTTAGCCTCCAAAGGCTCAGATATCAGTTCATTAGCACAGTAACTGGCTCTGAATCAAAACTAAAAAGAAAGAAAGACTATCCAAAGAGTTTCCTATGATCCTCCATGAGTATTAGCGCGCAGCTTCCACGTGAAAGTTGTCAAACTGTGCAAATTCAAAGGAGTGAGTTCCGATTGCAGCCCAGCCATTCTTCGGGAAAGGCACGAGGATGTCTGTCCACAGAGACTTGTCATTCAACTTGCCAGAGCAGAAATAACCCTGAAGTACAAAGAAGATGGAAATGAACCTCTGAACCCGTTTCTTCATAATATATGGCCCATGTACTTAGTGAAGCAAATGCCCTTCACTCTCAAGACAGCAAAACACAGTCCCACAAGTTTGAGCAAAAGTTTTAAAAGAAAATATCTAGGAGGAAATGCTTACCTACCTATTTAAATAGCCTCCCAAGGTACAGGGGGTACCTCAATATTTCTTTGTGCCTCTCCTAACTGTGAAACTGACAAAAGTACGAAACTGTTCCTAATGTCATTATAAAGTTTTAGACAGAGGCCACTAAAATAAAAACACCTGTATTTATAAGTAGTTACAGATGCAGGTGCTGTGACTGAGCCACCAGCTCTTCAGCTGAGACTGTGCTGGAGCCAAACATCTGCCTCTACTTCAGTGTTTTATTTGAGATCTTCATTAAGGACCCTTTCCCCAGTCAGAAGAGAAATAATTCATCTTACTTTTAGTGTTTGGCACCAAATGTATAGGATATCACTTGGAAGCCATAGGAAGCTTCTATCCTTAAGCTGAAAAAATAACAGCCATTGGTTTAACTGATGATGAGGCAGTGGGTGGGGATAGAAGAAGGTAAGAATCCATCTGTCTCCTCAGAGGGTTGCCATGAGATTATCATTCTCTTTGGCACGTCGAAAACAGCAAGGTGAGCTCTTATCATCATCATAGCACACTTAAGAGGTTTCACAGCATACCACTGAAGGGATGAAGATTCAAAGCACTGGGCTGAGAACCAAAATACACCTGTTGTTAAGTCTTAGACTTACAATGCAATATGCCTTCATTTCTTTCTTTTATTTTATAGATGGAGACATGAGGCTTAGCAAGATTAAAACTCAAAGTCACAGATTTGCCCACAAAGATGGGACTTGAATCCAAGTCACTTCACTCCATATTTGGAGCCATGTCCCTATTGAAACCCGTCCACACCACTTTCTTCAGCTCTAAGGCTGCTTACTGAACACCCTCTGTCACTCTGAGACAGTGAACATTAATGCAGCCAACGGACTCACACACAAATCAGAGTGAACACAAACCTGCCTCCTCCTCCCACTAGCTCCCAGACTTCCTGGTGGTCCCTCAGGCCAGGCCAGTCATGCCCACCTTTTGCATTAGGTATGTGCTCTGCTCAGATGGTTCCCCCCTCACTCAGATCTAAGTTCAAACACCAGTGACTCAACAAAGCCTTCCCTGATCTCCCTAGTTAGAGAATTAGGCAGGGAGCTTCATTAGCTCATCACCCTACTTTTTCTACATAATTACTTATGTTTTTATGTGTAAGTTTACTGTCTAGAACAGAGGGTCTGCAAACTATGACCTGGAGGCCAGCCACCCACTTTTGTAAATAAGGTTTTACTGGAAAGTCAGGCACACTCATTGGTCCACCTACTGCCTATGGCTGCTTCCCCACTACTACCTCAGAGCTGAGGAGCAGCAGCCCACACAGCTCACAGCATCTAAAGAATTCAATACAGCCCTTTACAGGAAAGGTTTGCCAACTCCTGTCCCAGAAGAGTTTGCTCTAAGAGAGTCCTGTCAGTCTTGTTCACTGCTGTATCTCTAGCACTGAGAAAAGTGTATATAGGAAGGGCTTAATAAAAACCTCCAAAACAAGCTCATAGAAGTTATCTACATTTTACAGATAAAGAAACAGAAGCTTCAAAAGGCGAAATAACTTACTAGAAGACTCTATATATTAGTAAGGGAGTAAGATAGTTGCTC
Source organism: Tupaia belangeri chinensis (assembly GCF_000334495.1). Taxonomy (NCBI): domain Eukaryota; kingdom Metazoa; phylum Chordata; class Mammalia; order Scandentia; family Tupaiidae; genus Tupaia; species Tupaia belangeri. The sequence continues at coordinate 131,819 of NW_006203528.1, read as the reverse complement.
TGGAGCCAGCAGGTGGTATGATGGCTAAGGTACTGGATCCTACATGGCTAACTCTACGCTACGGTTTGAGTCCTGGACCCAGCAGTTGAAAAAACATACCAGGGGTGTGTGTGTGCACACTCAAAATCTTGAAAGGAGAATGGAGAAGAAAGGATTGCAGCATGGCCATCCCCTCTGAGGGATGATTTCTCACTCTCCTTCTCTCTGGAAAGCACACATACTATGTAACAAAAATTTTTGAAACAAAGCTGTTCTGCCTGTTTCCAAACACTCCTACAACTAAGAATATTAACTTGATTTGTTATATTCTTACCACATATCAGATAATGTACTAAATTTTCATGTTATCTCATTTACTCTTTATAAGAAGGGTGTGCCTTCATGATATTATAAATGGGAAAACAAATTGAGTAATGCAAAATACTTTCAAGTGGAATATAGTAGATTTTAAAATCTATTGTTCTCGGGAACCAGCAGTTAGCGTAATGGCTATGTCACTGGATTCCCACGTAGTCGACCATGGTTCGCGTCCCGGACCCGGTGGCTTAAAACTCACGCCGGGCGCATGTGTGTGCGTGCCCAAGATCCCAAGAGGAGAATTGAGGAGAAGGGATTGCGGCGTGACCATCCCCCCCGGGGGGTGATTTCTCGCTTTCTGTCTCTCTGTCTCTCTCTGTCTATCTGGCGAGCACACGCGCCCTATAGCGAAAACCTCTCCAAAAAAAAAAAAATTTATTGTTCTCTCACCCAACAGTATGGGATTAAGGCACCTAATATGTGCAGAGAATTCAACAAATGGCCAATGTTAACATAGTAAAATCCTTATCCTAGTTGCAATTTAGAACATGGAAAACACAGAAGAGACTGTTTCTTTCTCATTTATGTAGCAAAGGTTTATATGCCAAATGTTGTTTAATGCACTGGAAACTTATGATGAATAAGAAAGACAAGGTCCTTGCTCTTATGAAGCATTATTCTAATAAAAGGAGACACAGAAACCTATACACACAATAAATGGGAACTAGCAATAAGTGGCACATTAAGAAGTAATGGAGCAGCATGCTGTATGGTAGTTACGATGATGGACTCCCTCATAGCTGACCACAGTTTGAATACTGGGCCCAATAGCTTGCAAAATCACCCCAGGTATGTGTGTGTACATTCCCAAAATCTCGGGAGGAGAATGGGGAAGAAGGGATTGTGGTATAGCAATCCCCATGGGGAGTGATTTCTCACTTTCTCTCTCTCTGTCTCTGTCTCTCTCCAGAGAGCACATGTATACCCTTTGGCAAAAACCTAAAATAAAAAGAAGTAAAACAGGCTGATGTGACAGTGGGTGCCTAAGAGACTACTTTATATTGGAGAGTTGGAGAAAGGCTCTCAGAGCCTGTGGAATAAAGTTGAAATGAAAGGGAGAAGCAGAATGTCTACAGCTGACAAAAAAAAAAAATGATGGAGCCAGGCAGGTAGAGTGAGTGAGTCAGTAAAACCCGTATCTATGCTATAATAGTAGCACAACAAAAGCTAATTTCTAAAAGTACCAAATAGCATTATATTGAAGACATATGAGAAAAAATGGTTTAACTAATTAAGAGTAGCTATATCAGAGGTACAGAACACAGATGATAAATTCTGGGAGGGATGTGGTGAAAGGGGAACCCTCCTACACTGCTGGTGGGAATGTAAATTGGGCCAGCCACTGTGGAGAACAATATGGAGGTTCCTCAAAGATCTACAAATAGAACTACTATATGATCCAGCAGTCCCACTCCTTGGTATCTACCCAAAGGACAGAAGAATACTTAATCAGAAAAGTACTTGCACATCTGTGTTTACTACAGCATTATTCAGAATTGCTAAGCCATGGAACCAACCCAAATGTGCATGAACACATGAATGGATTGATAAAATGAGGCACATATAATCTATAGAATACTACTCAGCCATAAAAAACAATGAGACTTTGGCATCTGATAGAAAGTAGATGAATATGGAAGATTTACTGCTGAGTAAAACAAGCCAGGCTATGAAAGAGAGACACTGTATGTCTCCACTTAACGTATACCAACTGTCTGCACTTTATAGCAGAAACTGAAAGATTAGAGGATATACAAACATGGAAAATGGTTAGGATACTTGAGACAGTATGAGAAGAAGGGAGGAGAAGGGGAAGAATATGAGGGAAGAAATCAAGGAGAAAAATAGAAAGACAAGATAATTATGGGACACAGAAATGGATAATTATCTGTTGATTATAATGTGCATAGTATCCTCAACTGGACTAAGGTGAAGTGTATTCATGTTGGGTATATTCACTTTACAAGCTAAGTGAGGTCTAGTAATTGAATGTATAAAATTAAATTAAATAAATAAATAGATCTTAAACTTCGTTTGATTTGGAGGGAAAAAAAAATGTTCCCAAACTTGAGAAATGGTTGAAACTTGAAATAGTTGATGGTATCAAAACTTAAAACTTCTATTTATCAAAAATATCATAAACAATATTAAAATAGGCATAGCATAAGAAAATACTTGTTATATCCATCACAGAAGATGAGCTACTACCAAGAACATATATATAATAAATTCAAACAAATCTATCAGAAAAAGACAACACAGTAAAAGAGTGAGGAAGGAAAGTGGACAGGCAACCAACCTCAGAGAAAACACAAATAGCTAATAAACATGAATGTGCAACCTTTCTAATCATCAAAGGATTGCAAATTATATCTATTTTTTTTTTTAAATGTGAAATTGGAGGCCAGCAGGTGGCATGATGGTTAAGGGTGCTGGACTTTCACATGGCTGACTGCAGTTCAAGTCCTGGACCTGGTGACTTGCTTTCTCACTTTCCCTCTCTCTCTCTCTTACTCTGTACCTCTCTGGTCAAATTAAATTGATTAATTAAATTAAATTAAATCGTTTTAAAATTTTTTTGAAATTGATAATACCAAATATTATTATGATTGCTGTATAAATTGGTAGAGTTTGGCTAGCAATATGGCACCATCCATTACACTTTAAAATGCAATTCTACTTCTAAATACCTGTCTAAAGAAACACCACCCATGCACCCCAGAAGACACATTTATGTGCGAACAAAGCCCATACTGTCTCCCTACTTCTCAATTCACTGAAAAAGGGAAGAACTGGGGACAAAAATTACATCCATCAGGTGTGGTCTAGTTAAAGAAACTGCTACATCTAAACCAGATCTTCAATGTGTGCTGTTAACGCTTTAAACAACTGCTATTGTCATTTCTGGTGGTTAAGTGATGGTGAGAGGGAGAATGAATTACAAAGTCATTTGAATCCTATTTGTTTCTTTTCCAATCTAAAAAAATATTATCTTGAGAGGACTATCTTGGGAGACAGCAGTAAATTACAGAAAAGAATTTTCTCTACACAGTATCTCTTAGCAACACTAGCAATCACTAACTCATGACTAGTGATTCTGATAAATATTTTTTAGATTTCTGTTATACTCTGAGTTATGTGCTATCTTCTCTGACAAAAATATTCTTGCGAAGCAACTTTTAAAAACCAGTTCAGCTATCAACTTTATCCAAAAATACACCTCAGTTTATAAAAAAAAAAAAAATTAAAAACAATAGTGATCTGATAAAGTTAACTATTGATGGCTCCCTACATGCAGATTACTCTGACACACATTATCATTCTAGAGACAGATATTTACTGGGTTCATGGCAGATTCTCTGCCCCTTTCCACTATCAACTTATAGCAGAAAGTTCTAGAAAGGTACGAGAAGAAAACATTTTATCCTTGGGCATTCTGATACATACCTTAATAGTTAATGTGAGTGTATACCATTTTTTTGCTGTAACTTCAACACGTCCTATAGAATATACAATCCATCCAGCTGTAAAAAAAAAAAAAAAGATCTTAATTGATATATTTTTAAAATCTAAATCACAGAATCCTATAACTCATCGGGGGTTCTCAAGTGGCATTTGTATGTAGAAAGGTCAGCCTTAGTAAAGATCCTTTTCTTCCAGAATTACAATTGATTCAAGCAAAAGAGTCTTCATTCCACCATGTATTCAATAACCATGTCTTAGGCCATATGCTGTACATGCGCTCACTACAGAACTGGGGGAAAAAAACCTTAAAAACCAACCACAGAATACTGTGTTAGCATCAATAGTTCAGGTATACATTTACACCCAATTGAAATATGGAGGATAAATGGGAATAGTCAAAAAGACTACCCCAGGATTTTCAGCTAGCGTAACTGTTTACATAGTAACAGCATTAACTTAGAATTAGAGGGAGAAAAGGACATAATTTTGGATGTACTGTATTTGAATGCCTAAGAGAAATCCAGGATGAGATGTCAAGTAGGCAGTTTAAAACATAACAGTGGGGACTGAAGATACAGATTTAAATTCCTAGTTCCAATTCTGTCATTAATTAGTTTTCAAACTCTGGGCAAATCACTAGAAACCTCACTGGATGTCTGTTTTAAATTAGAAAATTACTGAGGTACCTTCTATTAATAGACGATTATATCATGATTATGTAATTCCTACTCTAAGTTCTTACCACCCACTCCCTCTATAATTTTTATTTCATTGTAATTACAAAGTCGAGACAAGAGTAGCAAACCATAGAAGAGAGTATTTTTTGTTTGTTTGTTATTAATGCAGGAGGAAAGTCAAGAGATTGAGAATCCAGAAAAGTCACCATCAATAAGGTTTAGTTTCAGTGGAGTGGTATGTAACAAAAACCCACAGTGAAACAGATGTTCAACTTGAATACATGCTAGGCAACTACTCTGGATAAAATACTGTTCTTTATAAGATAAGTAAGATGAATGAGAAATGTCACACTGTTCTCAACAACTAAATTAAGAAATAGGATTTTTCCAGGACCAGCAGTTAGCGTAACGGCTATGTCGCTAGACTCCCATGTAGTCGACCGCAGTTCGAGTCTCGGACCCGGTGGCTTAAACTCACGCCAGGCACGTGTGCAAGTGTGTCCAAGATCCCGAGAGGAGAATGGAGGAGAAGGGACTGAGGCGTGGCCATCCCCTGGGGAGTGATTTCTCGCTTTCTGTCTCTCTGTCTCTCTCTATCTGGCGACCACCTTATAGCAAAAGCCTCTCCAAAAACCATTTTAAGCAGATCAATCCTTCTTTTTATATTCCATAAGCACAACAGCACCATTTTAATAGTCTCCCTTTATTTAGGATGACTCCTGAGTGTTCCCTTCCTCCCAACCCTCCCACCCTAGTCTGTGCAAATCCCACAACGCAACATAGCTCAACTCTACGATAACCTAAAGAGATCTGTGCAGTTATTTTCTCTTTTACTGAGCTGCCCCTTTCTGTACTAATTCAGTAAATCTCTGTAACTCTGAGTTGTTTGGTATTTGCTTCTATGTGCTGAATCTCATCCCAGTCAGATGTTCAAGCACTTTGAGGTGGCCTGCTTTCATCAGTCTCACAAATAACAAGCAGATGTTCAAAGTAACATATCACATAGTAAGGCATGTCCTATTAAATAAAAAAAAATTTTTTTTAAATGTCACTTACCCAAATCACCTGTAACTCTGTAAGATCCATTTGCAAAAATCCAGAAGAAAACTCCTCTGGCACTTCTAATAATAATACCCCCTTTATTTACTCTTCCCGCAATGAACACACCTCCAGTCTCAGGGGTCTCTATGTAAACATCACACTTTATAGTCATGTTGGTCCTACAGAATGAAACAGTTGATTTATACTCTTAAAGCATGCCATTCGTAATGTAGTACAAATATGTCACTCTCTAGAAAACACTTCTAAGTTTCTAGTTGAGGCAAGAATATGATTTTCTACGTCTGAGCTTGTACCAGAGATGGGCTTCAGGAATCTTCAGTGATGACAGTTTTATGTTTTACATAAGTTATTTCATTGCCTCTTCAAATGGGTGACTGGATAATAATATTTACTATTATTAAGTTTCTTAAGAACATATTTCTTGCCTCTCTGTAATGAGACAACTTCTCATCCTAAGACCATAACATAGAAAGAAGCCACTCTACTCTATAAACATGTTAAAGGTAAATGTTTCCAGGGCTGTTCAGGTGGTGTGGTAGTTAAGGAGCTGGAGTCCCTCATGGCTGACCATGGTTCGAGTCCTGGGCCTGGCCATTTACACTCTCTCTCTCTCTCTCTCTCTGTTTCTCTCTTGTCAAGTTAAATAATAATAATAAATTAAAATAAAATTTTTTAAAAATAGGTAAAAGTTTCCATACTACTCTGAAAAGGAAAAATAAAGGTTTATTCAAATTTCCATTGGCAAAGGGAAGTAATGAAGACAAAGTTAGGAACCTCTGGAGAATACAAGCTACCTTGGGAAGACTTCAGAAGACAGATCTAAAATCGTGTCTCTGCAAAAAGAGAGTCAATGCTGTGTTGTCTCTGTAGCTGGGCTTCTCCAATTTGCACAGCACAGAAATGCCTGGAAGAAGTGCTCAGTGCCGTCTGTTGGCCCCTTCAGTGGACCTAGTTAGGCTCCCTGATTTTGCATGTCTTCCAAATTTCCAGGTGAATTTCCAAGTGAATCCCACTTTGAAAATCATTTTCCACTATACAGAATCATTGTCTTCCCAGAGGCAATAAAACCCACAGACCCACAGGAGCACATCAGAAGAAAAGATTCAGCCAACCAGGAACTACCAGAGCTTTCACAACGAGCCCTCCTCCAGGTTTTCCTTTAAAAACGCTACTAGATACAATACGTTCCACCTGAGAATGATACAATCCCCCAAACCAACGTGATCTCTGAAAATAATTCACTTTCTACTCAATATCTAACTGCAAATGGGAATAAAACATAACATCTGCATACAAACAAGTAATAAAGCAAACAACTTATCTAACGTAAAACTAAGACCACCACAAAATCCATTTTGGAACCAGCATGGGTAGAATTGGATCTCAAATTACATGGCTTTTACACACCTCTTCATTTCTTCTTATCAGTGAATTTTGCATAAGTAAATTTTGCTGTGTAAAGGGGGAAAAAAGAGGTACACAATCTATTAAAAAACTCTACGTTTAATTACCTATTCTGAATTGGGCTATTTTACAGGATGATCAAACGCTAAGTAGCGAAACCTCTCTTGTATATCTTCTGATGTTATAGAGAGCTTTTCTTTCTGTTGACTAACATCAGTATGAAACCACTAAGAAACATATTGTCACAAACACTGCCAACCTCCTTTCCAATTGATCAGAAGTTTAAAAGTCCAACAGATACTGTCAGCTACATAAACTTTTTCTATTTAGAGTAAGAGTGAAAGATCAACCTTTTCAATACAACACATTCCAGAAAAAGTGGTTCTTGCACCAGAACTTCTCGGGTAGTTTTGTGGTTAATGTATGAAATAGAATTAAAAGCATAGTCTATTCCTCCACACCCACTATCCTCAGTTGTGCTGAGAAAACAAAAACCGGTCAATATATTAATAAGCGAATTTGTTCAAAGGGATGAAGAGCTCAACTGAGTGCAAGAAAAGGTAACTTCGAAATTGTCTTCAGATCCCAACCAAAGCTTAAAAACAAGATAGGAAGTCTTAAGAGGCATTATCCTTCATCTAGTCAAATTACTGTGGTGGGCCCCTTCATTAAATCTAAGGACAATAGAGGAAGTTCTACGCAAAACACAATCCTAAACTACTGACACCATGCACACACTCAGAGCTGACTTACTAAAATAGAACCGAGATAAACTAAGCTAGTTTTCCCTTTCCCACTTGTAGAAGGAAGACAACGATTGGGATGAGGGTGTGAAGTGTAGTCAAAAGAGCATTGGACTAGTGAGCCTGCCAAAAGTGGCCGGACAGTCGACAGTTTCTCCAGATTCTTGTCAGACCTTGGGGCCAGAGTCAGGACTTGTAAGTGGGAGTAAGGCAACAAAGAAGGGATGAAGACTTTCTGTAGCACTCCACAGAAAAGCAGTTCAAAGCTTTATCAGAGTCATCTTCTCTTCCCTGTCCAGTTTCCAAGCTCCGGATATGGCCATTTTAGTGGCCCAGCACTACGATTTACGACCACCAAACCGGGAATGCTTGTGTGTGGTTTTACATATTTGCTTCCCACAACAGGATTATATGAGTTAGAGGAAAAACAGGTTACAGTTATACCAAAAAAAAAAAAAAAAAAAAAAAAGGAAAAAAAAAAAAAAATCTACCTACCCAGGAAAATAAACAAATATAAATCTTTCCTCATTTCAGAGTAGTCATAAGAAAATGAGACCTTTAGAAAAATGAAATATATAATTATACTGGATCAGCCTTTTCTCACTTTCTATCTCTCTGTCTGTTTCTGTCTGTCTGGCAAGCGCATGCGCCCTATTGCAAAAACCTCTCCAAAAAAAAAAAAAAATCAGGATTCTACCCTTTCAAAAGAAATTTAGGTTTCATTTTGGAATATAAGGTATGTATTTGCCAAATATGACCAAAGTTTTATCTAAAAATATCTATTTTAGTAATATCACTAATTATTTAAAAGCCCTTCTAAACCAAAAAAAAAAAAAAAAAAAAAAAAGGTAAAGAATACAAAATCAGATGTTACAAGAAAGCATATTTTAACTCTACAACTAAAGGTAAAAGGACAGGGAATTTCTGGTTTGATTATTATATTTTAAATGAATAAGAAATACAACTTTTTTCCATACCAGGTACCTAAAGAAAAGACTTGAATTCACTAGCCAACTAAAGCTGATTTGCTTTTTGCTATTGCCATCTACTGTCACCTGGTAAACAGATTTTCTACAAAGGCTAAGACTGTGTAATTCTACCATTGGTCCAGCAGGTGGCAACATGAGATCAACAAATCAACTCTCCAATAACAAAAAAAAATTAAAAACAACACGCAAATCACAGTCCATTTATAAATGAATATTACATCATAATAGGGTCCAAAAGTCTTCAATTACTATATTAAAATCAAACTGCCCCAGGCCAGCTGCTCCCATAGATGAGGTAAGGGAGCTGGATCCTGCATGACCAACCACAATTCCAATCTCAGTCCCAGCAGCTTGAAAAACACGCTGGGCCAGTGTGCAACATGTCCAAACTCCTATCCGGAGAAGAAATGGAGGAAAAAAGGCTTACAGTATGCCCAGGCCCCCGTGAGGGGTGCTTTATCTCTCTGACACACTCTTACATTCTCTTCCTCTCTTTCTGGCAAGCACACATGCTCTCTGGCAACTAAAAAAAAAGTCAAGCTGCTCCTCTGATAATCACTACTAAGTTGGGAAAATTTGAAGGAAGGATACTGAGGCAGCAAAATAATTTGCTAGTTGATTTGCAGTCACCGTGATATTCAAGAATTACACATCAGCTATGTTCTTGGACAAGGAGGACTACTAAAAACAGTCACTTCGGAATGTACTCAACAACTTACTCAAGTAACTCAAGGTTACTTGGGTAGGACCTACGTTGAGGACAGCAGTCTTACCAACCATTTGTAATCTCCTATGATGCTGATCGTGTTGGATGCGTCCGCAGCCCAAGTTATGGGGCGCTGATTGAGAACTTGGCGCAGTGTGAAGCGATGTTCCCCAGGGTCTTCGATATTCATAAAGTATTCAAATACACCAGTTTGATCAGCAAAATTTGGAGCTTCACTAAAAAACGGGTAATCTGTCAGAACACACACACAAAATAAACACTCTATTTAGTATTGAATCCTTAGAATATTTCCTGTCTGTATGACACATTTTGGAAAATTTTAGAAAATGTCTAAATAAGTACTTATAGCTTCTCAAAGTTCAGTGTTTGTATCCAATAAAGAGAGATTGATTTTGATGTTACCATAATTAAGTACTAAGATAATGGATTTGACAGACATCACATAATATTTGATCCTTGCATTTGGTGAAAAGGAATGATGATGAGTTTTGGAGTGAGTCAGATGTAGGTTCAAAATCCAGCTCAGTCTGTCACCATGGGCAAGTTATTTAATTGCCCTGTATCTCAAGTTTCCTCATTTCTAGGTAGGCAGAATGGTGAAAAAATTCAATGACAGAATGTATAAAAGATAGCATCTGACAAGGGCTCAGTAAAGGATAGCATTATACTTAAACATCCATCAAACAAAGTTTCAAATCATTGGTCACAGTCACCAACTGAATGAAATTAGAGAAGCATTTACAGGGTTGGTTTTGCAGCCTAGTACAGTTAAGGGAACTGGATCCCAGATGGCTGACCACAGTTTGAATCCTGGCCCTGAAGGCTTGAGAACACACCCAGTCCATGTACATAAGTGCCCCAAATCCCAGCAGAATGGAGAAGTGGAGGAGAAGGGATTACAGTATAGCCACACCCCATCGAGGTTGCTTTCCACCTCTCCCTTTCCCTCTCTCTCTCTTCCTCTCTGGTAAGCACCTGTGCACTCTGGCAATTTTTTAAAAATTAAGCATTTCAAGTATAGAATTTACTAATTTTCTTCTACTTCTTAAATAGAGAAAAGTGTTAAGCCTAAACTATTAATCCCTTTTTAGTTTTATTAAATTAAATTAGAATCATATAATAACAAATGTAGAAGAGCCATTTGAGTCATAATAGCTTCCAACTATTTGCACTGGATTCTCTATCAGGTGTTTTCGTATTCATTACCTCACATGAGATATTATAAACCCTATCAAGTAGATATAAAGCCTGGCTTAAAGTTTTTAACTTTAGTTTTCACTTTCTTCTGTGGCCAATAAAGCCATATATTTTCAGTGTCAAAGTTTTGAATTGCCTCTCCATTTTCAGGATCACAGAATACTTTTGGTGTTAGAAATTTTTCAATCTTATTAATAAGGCCATTTCCCATACCAACTCCTCACCTACTAAAGGCGAGAGTTACCTTTGAGAACAGAGAACTGAAAAACAGATTGCTAAAACACATTTTTCAGGGTTAATGTATACATCTAAGAGGCCATCTCAGAAAACTATAGAAAACTCGGACTAGCAGATAGCGTAATGGTTACGTCACTGGATTCCCACGTAGTCAACTACAGTTCAAGTCCCAGACCTGGCAGTTTAAACTCAAGCCAGAAATCACCCCTGGGAGGGGGGTGGGGTGATTTCTCACTTTCTGTCTCTCTGACTCTCTCTGTCTCTCCAGCAAGCACAAGAGCCCTATAGCAAAAAACACTAAAAAAAAAAAAAAGAAAGAAAAAAGAAAGAAAGAAAAGAATTATAGAAAACCAAACCACCAAGTTCCCCTAGGGGTCACTGTTTTCCATAGTATCCAAACAGTTACAAGGACATCAGTTCATAGTTGAACAGGAGTCAAGCAGTTCAATCAGCTCCAATCAACCAGATCACTTCCTGAAAAGGGAGCTGAGATTCCCTAGCAGGGGCCAGCAGGAGGTGGTACAAGTCTCCTCCATCTTTGGTGAAAGAGCAGCCCTGTATCCAACAAGAGGTGCAAGTCACTCACTAGCACTAGGGTTCTCCCCCAGCTTCAGATTTTAGATTATACAGCTACCGGACTCTTAACTGTGGAGCCCAAAATTCTCTACAGTAATACCTACTAGTCAACAAATTTTGTTGCTTACTCAGTGACCTAAAAATATTACAATAAACATGCCTACTAATTTTTTTTCAAGTGGTTTCTCTAAAATACCAATAATCAAAAGCCATTTCTAACAGTTTTAGGACAGATCTTCCTAGAACACCAGTGAGCTCTAATAGTGCTAGGGCATATAATGAGTAAGATTACCCAAAAATAACTCCCCATAAATTCTCAGATCACAGCATCCCAGAATGGCAAATATGAGTGTGCTTTCACCTCCACACAAAAGAAAGATGTCAGCAATGGCCAATGAGACAGAAGCAGAGATACATTATCTTAACTTCACCAAAAAGCTAGAATTATTACTTTCTTTTTTTTAATTGCCAGAAGGTGTGTGTGTTCGTTCACCAAGGAGAGAGATAAAGGGGAAGGGAGAAAACACCCCCAATGGGGTTATGGTCATTCAAAAATCCCTCCTCCTCCATCTCTCCATCCTGTCAGGATTTGGCGTGCACACACACACACACACACACACACACACGCCTCATGTGCTTTTTCAAGCTGCTGGGGATGGGATCTGAAATGCAGCCAACCATGTGGGATCTATTTTAACCTCCAGGCCATGAGACTGGCCCTATAACTTTCTTTTTCTTTATTTTTTTTCAATGTTTACTATAGGAAGTATGTGCTCACCAGACAGGGATAGAGATATAGGGAGAGAAAGATAATGAGAAATCACCCCCTAGTTGTGAGGGTCACATCGCAATCTTCTCCATTCTTTCAGGATTTTGGGCATACGTGTGCATGTGCTTGGCATGATTTTCAAGCCTCCAGGTCTGAGACTCAAACCGACCAGCCATGGGGAATCCAGCTGCCTTAACCTCCATGCCACCTGCGGGCCCCCAGCCCTGTAGCTTTCATTCTAACAAGGACCTCTACATTTTTTCAGGCACTGAAAAATACAGAGTCCTCAAGTTGAAATTTACCTTGAAGAAAAAGAAAGAACGAACGAAAGAAAAGAAGAAAAGAGAGAGAGAGAGAGGGAGAAGGAAGGAAGGAAGGAAGGAAGGAAATTTAAAAAAAGATTAGCTCTCCTGGTACCATGTAGAAGTCTGAGAGCTAAATGAACATGCTTTTGATAGTCACTCCATCATGCATCCAGACTGGCAGGTAAAAATGGATGCAGTACTGCTAAAGACGGAGACCAAGTTAAGTTTCAGTGAAACATACTCACCGACATTGAAATCATCCTTATAGGAAAGTGGGAAGGGCTGAGATTTGGGAGGAAGTGAGTAGCTGCCTTTGCGACCTGTAGTAAGAGTGGTGAGTGTGAACAGTTCATCCTCTCCCAGTTCCAGTGTGAAAGTGCCCCCACTGTCAAGGAGCTGAAAAGAAGATCACATATCTGTATTCAAGGTCACGTGCTCATTTCACTTGGACAAGTAGCTTTTCTTAAAAATCAACTTAAAGAGAAGCCCAATTCATTTCTGTCAAAACTTCCTAAATATGTGTGAAAAACACACCAATACCAACATCCCTGCTGTCTTTTTCCTTGTATTTTAAAACACTTTATGAAACTATATAGAATTTTTTTCAAGAATTTCATTTCATAGAGAAAGAAGGACTAGATGGTCCCCAAATGTATCTCCATCAGCAGATTCTTTTCCATTACACTGTAAGCTCTTCAAAGCTTGGGTTTACCTAATACATGCAACTAAGAACCCCACATATTTATCTTTCAGGACTTTACTAAAGTAGAGAAACCCAAAAACATCTCACTGTTGACTCAGCTGTTAATCACTTATAACCTTCTATAATTAAAAAAGAAACATGCTGCTCATTATATGCTCATATATATTTCAATTTAGCACATTAGGTTTATATCACAGTTATGATCTTGGCAACCAAATCACTTTCAGCCACAATCACTTCATCTACAAATGAGGAAATACACACATACATAACAGGGCTGTTGTGAGGATTAAACCAATGTTTATAAAGTGCGCAGCACAGTGAGTGACCACCAGGAAACACTCACTATTTCATAGCTGTTTTATGCTAAATGTAAACTTCTAAAGATATTGGACTCATTTGCATAGTTAATATGGGTATAAAATTTATGCCTATGTAATAAAATTTGGGGTTTTTTTTCTACTTTGAACTAAATAAATTTATATCACATCCTTGCTTTAATAGTAAGTTGACAGTCAGATCTATGAAATACCTGAGGCCATATTCCAGCTCAGGAATAACTACAAATACTATTTTTCCCTATAGGAAAAAAATCTGTTTTATTATGCTATTTCTAGCAATTGGTTGTACAAAACATAGAGATTGTTCTTTTGTTCTTTTTTTTTTTTTTTTTTTTAGGGGTTTTTGTTTTAGGGGGCG
>NW_006203528.1:111133-117538 GCF_000334495.1 Tupaia belangeri chinensis | reverse complement strand
TTTTTTTTTTTTTTTTTTTTTTTTTTTTTTGAGAGGTTTTTGCTATAGGGCGCGTGCATTCGCCAGACAGACAGAGAGAGACATAGAGACAGAAAGCGAGAAATCACCCCCCAGGGGGATGGCCACGCCACAATCCCTTCTCCTCCATTCTCCTCTCGGGATCTTGGGCACGCACGCACATGTGCCCGGCATGAGTTTTAAGCCACCGGGTCCGGGATGCAAACCACAGTCGACTACATGGAGTCCAGCGACATAGCCATTATGCTAACTGCTGGTCCCAAGATTGTTCTTTTTATAGAACTTACTATATCATGGGTGTTCAGTCATTGATGGTGATTAGTTAATTATCAGAACATTGAAAATTAACAGAAAAAGTAGCAGCTTTGAGTCAATTAGGTGATGTAATATGCTGGTTTGAGCCACTCGATTCCTGAAACTTTTCCTGAGAGCTTGCCATATGCTAAGCACTGCAGCGGGAATCTGGGACAGAACAGCTAGGTCTGTCCTCAAGGAGTCCATCGCAGGGACAAGAATGGGTAAGCTAAGACTTGTGAGGAAAGCTGAAGAGAAAATGGCACTTGAATGAATTCTTGAGAAATGACAGAGATATGATAGAAGCCATTCTAGGAGTAGGAAAAATCATGTGTAAAGCCAGAGTATGTAAACAGGCATACCATGCTTTGAAAAATGCAAGTTTAGTCTGTGAGGAGAGTCCGGTTTAGAATGGCATGCACCTAGAAAGGAAAACACTCTTCTACCTAATGAAGAGTGTGTACTATGCTAAAAAAGTGAACTTTTAGGAAAAATCACCGAAGCATTCTGAGGAAGGGACTGACAAAAGTTAGATCGGCATTTTAGATGCATCATTCTGGTGACAATGTGGTTACCTGAAAAGAATCATACTGGACGCTGGAAAAACAGAAATCTAAGAGAAAGATAATGAGAAACTGGATCAAGTAGTAGCATGGAGAAAGAAGAAGAGGTCAGACATAGATGATAAAATAATCTCTGTTTGATCAGTGATGGGATCTAGAGGGATCTAAAGGGAAAGACAGCCTTAAATGAGGAGGGCAGAGAAGTGACAGTGGCACTATCAACCAAGATGAATTAAGCAAGAAAGAGCAAAAAGTTATCTATAAATACACAAACTTCCATACTGCCTTGAAGAGTATTTTTATAGATTTAAAAAAAAAAGTTGGGAACAACTTTCTCTTCATTATGCTTCTGCCATAATGTTAATAATAAAGTTAAAAATTCTTAATGCATTAATCAAATGTCTGTTTCCTTTTACTATAATACCCACAGTAAGATAATTTATTTTAAACTACCCATAGAGAATCCAGTTGTTTAAAAAGAACTCTCTCAGATGATTTTGCAAGTTTGGTGTACCACACCTGTAGCTCTGGTATTTCACTCTGGGGAGAAAACACAAAACAAGTATGAGTGTGTGGTTCATCATAGCTTCTCTGAGCATTTCTAAAATCTGTCCCAGCAAGAAAAGACCAAAAACAATGCACACTCTATTCCTAGTTAAGATCCAACACAAATTTCAAACAGTAACATTTTTAAAAACAAAAAGGCATTATTCAAGCAAATACTTTATTTCTTAAAAAAAAAAAAGAAAAAAAAAATAGCAGGACCAGCTCTGTGGCCTGGTGGTTAAAGCAGCTGGATCCCACATGGCTGACTGTGAGGTTTGAGTCCCAGGCCCAGTAGCTGTAGTAACATGACGGATGTGTGTGTATGTGTGTCCAAGTATCCTAAAAGGAGGGAGAGATGAAGAAGAAAGGATTACGGCATGACCATTCCTGGTGGGGGGATCACTTTCTCTTTGTGTTCTCTCTCTCTGTTTTTATGTCTCTCTCAAGAAAGTGCACGCATCCATAAAAATAAAAAATTAGCAAATGTTATAAAAGGTTTTTGCACCTTTGATTCAAACTACCTTTTATAATCTCTGTGTAGAAAGCCATTTAAGAATTCTTTGGGCCAGCTGGTGGCATGGTGGTTAAGGCGCTAGACCCCCACATGGCCAACCTAGACCTGAAGGCTTGCTCTCTCACTTTCTCTCTCACTCTCTCTTTCTGTCCCTCTCTGGAGAGTGTATGTGTTCTATAGCAAAACTTTAAAATAACCATAATAAATAAATAGTTAAAAAAAAAGAATTATTTGGTATTGAGTTAGCTTTATAGCATAGCAGTTAAGCCCTATACATAAGGAGCCAGATCCCACATGACCAACCAGTTTACAACCTGAAAGACATGCCAGTCATGTGTGCATGTATGTCCCAAATTCTGAAAGGATGGAGAACTAGAGGAAAAAAAGATTATAGCATGATCATGTCCAATTAGGGAATTCTCCCTTTTTCCCTGTCTCTGTCTCTCCTCCTCTCTCTAATGAGAAATCTGCCCTCTGATAATAAAAACAATAAAAAAGAACTCTCTGGTATTCAAAAAATAACTCTGGACCAACCAGTGGTATGGTGGTTAAGTTGGTAGCTTTCCACATAGCCAATTACACAGTTCAAAGTCTTGAACCAGTGGCTTAAAAAACATGCTGCATGCTGGCGGGAGGCCTATAGGTGGCGTGGTGGTTAAGGGCACTGGATGCTCACTGGCTGAGTGCTGTTTGAGTCCTGGACCTGGCGGCTTGCTTTCTCAATCTCTCTCTCTCTCTCTCTCTCTCTCTCTCTCTCTCTCTCTGTCCCTCTCTAGTCAAATTAAAATAAATCAAAATAAAGTTAAATGAAATAATTATTTAAAAAATAATGTTGGACATATGTGTGTGTTTCCAAATCCCTATGGGTGAATGGAGAAGGACTGTAGTGTGGCCATCCTCTCTGGAGGGTGCTTTCTCATTTTCTCTCTCTGTTTCCCTATCTCTCTGTCTCTCTACGTCAAGGTCACACACCATATCACACGCTAACAAACAGTAACAATAATAATTCTTATGCTAATCACATGACTAGATATATATCCAAAGGAAAAAAAATCAGTATGTCGCAAAGATATCTGCGTTCCAATGTTTACTGCAGCACTATTCACAAAAGCCAACATATGGAAGTAAAGTGCCCATCAACTAAAGAATGAATAAAGAAAACATGGTGTGATACAATGAAATACTACTCAACTATTAAAAAGGATGATATCTTGTCATTTGACATTAAATGGGCACACCTCGAGGATATAATGTTAAGTGAAATAAGCCAGACATAGAAAATCACTACATGTTCTCCCTCATATGTGGAAACTGGGGGAAAAAAGAAAAATGGCCTCATTGAGGTAAAGGGATAAAGAATGAATGCCAGAGGTTGAAAAGGGATGTGAGTGGAAAAGATGATGACTAACAGAAAAAATGCAAATAGGAAGAATGATGTTTATTGTTATAAAATATAGTGGGGAGAATATACATGGAAACAACTTGGTTGTATATCTCCAAGTAACCAAAAGCGAAGACTCTGAATGTTCCCAACACAGTCAGGACAAAGGATATGATGGCTATGCCAATCACCCTGATGTAATCATCACATAGTGTATTCTTATACTATAAAACCATACTGTATCCCCAGTTATGTAAAATTACTATATGCTAATAAAAAGAATTTTTTAAGAATTACTTAGTTTTATTTATGATTATTATTTTTTAATTTACTATATTTGCCATATACACACAAGAAAAACAGAGAGAGAGAGAAAATAAGGAAGCAAGCTTCCAAGTACAGGACTCAAACCACAGTCGGCCATGTGGGAGGCCAGTACCTCAACCATGATGCCACCTGCTGCTCCCTAAAAAGATTTTTAAATAAATAAACAAAATAAATAAATTCTTAATGCTGTAATCAGAAAGGGCAGTGCATTTTCTCAGTTCAAATCTCCAATAAGTAGAAATAGTAAGAACCTAGGGCTGGTATGTTTGTTGTTAGTTGCTTTGTTTTATTTGGTATAGAGTGCTGTAAAGATCAATGCTTGAAATGTTCCCCAAGTCATACAACTGATGTTTCAGCCACCAAGAACAACTTCCTTGGAGTTCCTCGACCCCCTGCTGGCTCCTGCCCTGTTTATTTGGCTAACAGTCAGGAGACAGAAGGCACAGGACATCTGTCCATTCACATGCAAACTGTTAACAGTTCATAATTCAAGACTTCACTTAAGAACTGTTGGTCTGTGATTGAATATATGAATTTTCAAGTGAAAACTAAAATAAAAGTCACACATATTTACTTACAAAAGACCCCTTAAGGACAAAGGTCGCGAGTTGTTGTGACACATTGAAATAAGGAAGAAACGGCCGTATACACATAGAGTGTTTGTGACTCTGAGGGAAAAAGAAAAATTACATATATTATCTATGTGATGTACAAGCTATTTGGTGAGGGACATTAAATAGTTAATGCATGAGAATTAACAGAAATGGTATACATTAGTTAACAAATATAAATGCATTTCAAAATTTCAAAGACTTTTTTCTAATATAATAGTCACAAATACACCTTTACTGAATGTGTGTATTTGTGCCTTAAGGAAAAACTTAATGGCATTTCACATAGATCAAACTTTGAATTCATAGCTAACTTCCAGAAACATTTATGGCATACACGTTAAATTTTATTATGCCTGTGGTAAGCAGGTAACTTTAATGTATTCTATTTGCCAGAAACAGAAAGTGGAGAAAAGATGAGAGCTAAGTATCTTATGTGAACCAGTACTGCTCTTTTATATAAACCAGTGAGCTGTGTTACTAGGTTCTACAGACTCATGGCTAACATTTTAAAATAAAAGTTTTATGAACTTGTCATCTGTCTGTATATTTATGTGTGTTTTTAAAAAATGTGTTCAATTTTGTATTACGGCTTTTTGCCAGTACTAAAGAAGTGAGCTAATCCAGTAATAATAATGAACAATTACCATAGTTTCAATGATGATGGTGAGGTTACCTAAGCCATCTGTCAGAGCTACGTAGCTTCCTCCTTTCGTTAAATGGCCAACTGTCTTCAGGTAATACCAACCTGGTTGGGTAAACTGAGTAGTGTGAGCTATAGAAAAAGCATAGAAAAATCCAAATAAGATAAGCACGGCATAAAATTAAAAATGGTGATAAAAGATTTCTTAAAAAAAAAAAAAAGTCACCTACTAATTCGAGTCTGATTGATTCTAACAAGCTATTTTTCTCTTTTGGAGGATAATAACTGCTAATCTCATGTGTTAACTTTTTAAATAATTAATCCGTTTAAAATGATACAATGATAGAAAGATTCTTAGAACAACTGGCAAAAATAAATAAACCTGTAAGTTCAAAAGTATTGATTAGTCTTTTTTTTTAAAGAGCAAAATAAAGTTATCCTTTTTCAACCTCTTAATCTCTATTTAACCTTAACCAATTCTAGTATAAATACAAAAAAATTGTTTTTAAGTTAATGCACTTTAAAAATTAAGTTTTATAGTTTCAAATGAATCTATTTCCACAACATGTATGTATTCATTGGTCACCTCCAGTTGGTCCTGAAGATGTACTAAGCAACATTCCATGTCCCCACCCCAGAAGAGTCACAAAAATAAAATAGATTAACTTATCTAGGTAAGTATGGGACCAACAATTTCAACACTTAAGTGGTTTACCAACCAAGACTCACAAGTCCAACTTGCGTCTTCCACATGTTTAGAACAATTAAAGCGTTTAAAAGTGTCATGATGACATGACTAAGGTCATAATTACAAATCTCTCTCAAGAGAACACATCAACTAAAAAAAGAATGTCACCAAAATAGCTTTACAATTAAATTAACTTTGAATTTATAATTTTCCTCTAAAGAAACTGAGTTTTAAAAAATTGTGAGGCACAGTGTGGTGGTAGGGGAAAACTTAATGGTGTTTCAACCAAATCAAACTTTGAATTCATAGGTAACTTCCATAAACATTTATGGTATACACACATTAAAATTTATTGTGTTGCTGTGCAAGGCTGGGTCTACAAAGGAGACCCAGGTTTGCTTCCCAAACCAACCTAAACAGGCCAGGCATGGTAATACACACCTGTAATACTAGCTAACCATGAAGCCAGGGCAAGAAGATCAAGTTATGTCAAGAAGAAAACAAAAACAAAACCAAAAACCTATCTCTATCTCTCTCTCACTAAAAAAAGTAATTAAAAATATAGAAATAAACATTGGAACCAGCAGTTGGAGTAATGGCTATGTCACTGGATCCCATGTAGTTGAACATGGTTCGAGTCCTGGACCTGGTGGCTTAAACTCACACTGGGCATGTATGCATGCATGCCCAAGATCCCGAGAGGAGAATGGAGGAGAAGGGATTGCAGCATGGCCATCCCCTCTGGGAGGTGATTTCTTGCTTTCTGTCTCTCTGTCTCTCTTTCTGGCAAGCGCATGTGCCCTAAAGCAAAAACCTCTCT
>NW_006203528.1:101862-111120 GCF_000334495.1 Tupaia belangeri chinensis | reverse complement strand
TATATATATATGCATAAACACACACACACATGTATATAGTTATAATTATAAAACAAAATGGTCATAAATGTTTATTTTATTTTAAAAAGTAAAAAAAATTTAAATACTATTAGTAACTGATTTTTTGGTTTTGCTTAAATTATATTACTACTCTAGTTAAATCCCTTCAGTGAAAAAGTGATACCATGACATTAATTGTCTACATGATTTCACCTTCCCCTGTGTCTAATAAATGATACTATAGAAAACGCTTTGTTTCAGTGAAAATGGATATGTGCTACAGACGGCCTTATTCATCGTCTCTGAGTGAGGTAAATTATGTCTTCTCTGGTAGGGATCTTAGGTAGAGAACTCTGTTGTGAAAACCCAATTTGTCTCCATTTCCAAATCATCTCAAAGTCCATTACTCCATCTGCAAAACTTTGTGCTGTGTTGACCTTTTCTTTGAACTATTTCTAAAATTTGCTGGGTGCCCTCATATCACCTGAGTAACATAAAACCTTCAGCATGTGCTCATTTTTTAAATCTACATAAGAATCATGATTTTACCTTTTTCTGAAAATGACCTTTTAGCACATCAATAGATTTAAAGAATAATCTAAAGCCATGATATTTTCCATACATTTTATATTTACTTATTCTTTAAAAATTCAATAGAGTATTTGTTAATCAACTAACATTCATTAATCAGCCACCTTTGATTTTTGTTACCACACTGTATTCAATCAAGGAAACTGTATTAATATAAAAAATAATGTGGCACCAAGACTAATTTTAAGACTTTTAGATACTGGTGTTGGAATGAGTCACTACAAATACATCATTTTATAGTGACTAGCATAATTTTTAATCATATACTTAGATGATTATTACTGTTCCATCACTAGAAAGCTCTCTTTTTCCTTCTTCCCCTCCTTTCTTCCCCAAAAATCTCTTCTAGGAGCCTGGTTGTATAATAAGCAAGAATAGTATATAAAAAGTAGTCCAGTTACCCAGAATATTCTTATAAAACACTGACAAATCTTGTTTAAAACAGAAACACACACTTAAAACATGCACACACACACACACAGAGTTCAAATAATCTTCTCTAAACGTTTTCTGCCTCGTCTCTTAGAGAGGAATTTAGAGTTGGAATGAAGCCATACCTGATACCCAGATAGGAGATTCTACCACATAGTGTCCACTCCATGGCTCCTGGGCAGTCAGCAATCCACATCGACCATAAGGCAGCTGTTCGTAGTAGCTAGCCACCAAATTCCAAGCAATTGTGCTAAAAGATTTTATCAAAAAGAGAAACACCAAAACAACTTGTGATAAAAACATAAATGTTTAAAAGCCTAGAGTAAAAAGATCTTATAGTTACATATGGATAGGTAAATGACCATGAAATGACCACCCAAAACAAGAAAATGCAAGTTTCCTAAATTTATTCGCATTTTGAAAATTCCAGTGTTGCATGCAGCTAAGTATTTTTCATTGGTGAATCATATAATAAAAATATGTAAATGTGTATGGGCATGGGCTGTGTAAATTTTGTCCTGAACAATGGCACAGCCACAATCACACCCTACCCATACCAGACAGGTTACAAAGTTGAGACAAATACTAATACTGGCTCTACCCATACCTGCTTTCCTTGTGATAGCCAGTCTTCTTAATGCCCCAGTTTCATGACATAATTGTTATGAACTCTGAAATGTCCCAAAGTATTACAATTGAGAACCCTTAGAATCAGACTGCCTGAGTTCAAATCATGGTTGCACCACTTAACCTCTCTGGGTCTCAGCTTCCTTGTCTGTACAATGATGATAATTGTACCCAGTGCACATGGTGGTTGTGAGGATTAAATGTACTAATGCATATGAAAAGTACAGAACAAGGTCTGGACCCTAATACTGCTATTATTCTGCTTCATCTACAGATAACAGCTGGATCAGCTTGCCAGTCTACTTTTCGGTCTGCTCTCTCGGATGTGTAGGCCCTAATAGTCCACAGCAGGGGTTGAACCCTAAGATTGGGACTCTGTGGTTCTCAAAGAATCCAAGGGCAAAGGGTCGTTCTCCAACCCAGTACCGCTGGCTTCCTCACAGCTAAAAATAAAACAGTGCTTACCCACAGAATTTGTTTTTCTTATCAAGCCCCCCAGCCATCATAAAAAGCCAAACTGGCATTCTTAGCAAATCAAGGCTTTCTACCTCTCTAAACACAAAATAGAACAAATACTCTAAATTTTCAAAAACCCTGCTACCAATGAACATTGTAAAGTTATCTTGATTTTTGCCCATGTTTACAAGACTAGCATTCTCCCTGGCTAGTGACAAAGTATACATTCAGACAAACTTTCAAGAGGATGTTTTGTAAAATATGTGCAGAAGTCTTCAAAATTCATATACCTCTGACCCAGACAATCCATTTATAAGAAAACATCCTGAGGAAAATAACCACAGATGTATATATAGATACTGGTATATAAGGAACTTCAAAAAACTCATTTAAAAAATGGAATTAGAGGGACCAGCAGATGGCGTAATGGTTGCATGGCTGGACTCCCACGTAGTCAACCATGATTCAAGTCCCAAACCGGATACCTTAAACTCAAGCTGGGTGTATGTGCATGCGTGCCCAAAATCCTAAGAGAAGAATGAAGAAGAAGGGATTACTGCATGGGCATCCCTCCAGAGAGTGATTTCTCACTTTTTGTCTCTGTCTCTCCGGAGAGTGCACACACTCTATTAGCAAAAATTTCTCTGTCTCGAAAGAAAAAAGAAATCGAATTAGAAAACTTGAAATCCATGCATAGTTTTTCAATAATATGCATTTTCATAAAATTTTTGAAGCCCTCCCCCCAATCGATCATTTTAGTTTGTACGAAGCTACTAGTTAAAATAGAAACAACTTCTATTTCTCAAGAGAGGGTAATAGTTAGTGAAGTCTAACATATTTTCTGTATCAGTGTGTCTCAAATTTGTGTGGCATCAGAATCACTTGGGGGCACTGGCATAGTCCCAAGAGCCTTCCCTATAGACCTGGATTCAGTGGTCTAATCAGATGCCAAAGAATCAGTACAGCAAGTGTCTCAGGAACTTAAGACAAGATTGGAAAATATTGTTTATGTAACAGAATACACAAAAGTACTAAAAATGATGAAGTAGAAATATACTGAAAATATAAAAGTTCAAAATGCCATGTCATGAGAAAAGCAGCTTACTAAACACATTATACGGTATGCTCTCAGTTACATATTAAAAACGTACACAGGCCCAGCCGTGGTAGCACATGTTGGACATTGTTTCTTGGCAGGCTGAGGCCACATGGGAAGCCAGAGTTTAACTGTGAGTCTACCATAAAATGCTGGACATGGTGGCATGTGCTTGCAGTCCCAACTAATTGGGAGGCTGAGGCAGGAGGATCGTGACAAAGGGAAACCCTGTCTAAAACATCACATGATGTGCACAAACACATACAGGAGGGAAATATGTACAGTTGTAGTTACAAAGAGGACATACATCAAAATTTTTAAGGATAGTTATTTTGGGATGGTTAAGATTATGAATGATTTGGTTTCTTTCTTTGTAGTTATCTATCATTTCTAAATTCTCTGCCATGAACATGAATTACCTTTAATACCAAATTAAGTTATTACAACCGAACTCTCCATGATAGGCATCTGTTCTTTTAAAAAGAACTCCTCTTGGGATTGTAGGCACACACACACACACACACACATATATATATATATATATCCTTTCTCTCTCTCTCTCTCTATATATATATATGAAATATATATTATTTTTATAACAATATACATATATGTTTGCTTTAATTCTATTTAACATAATTCTATTTAACATAACTTTAGAGAGCTAATTTGAATCTAAATGCAACTGAAGTGAGCAGAAAGCATATAAAATGCTTCCTTTAGGGCCAGTCAGTCAGTGGTATGGTGGTTAAAGTACCTGGATGTCCCATGGTTGACTGTGTGTTGAGTCCAGACATGGCAGCTTGAGAAACACTCTAGGCATGCATATGCATGCAAGCATGCATGCCCAAAATCCCAAGAAGAGAATGGAGGAAAAGGTATTGTGGCATGGCCATCCACCCTACAGGGAGCAATTTCTCACTTTCCCTCTCTCTGTCTCTCTCCAGTGAGCACATGTGTCCTGTGACCAGAAAAAAAAAAAAGAGAGAGAGAGAGAGAGGAAAAAAAAAAAGGAAAAAAAAAGCTATTCTGGGAAACAATTAGGGAAATGTGAACATAGACTGAGTAGTGGTAATATTTTAGTTTAAAATTCTATTATGTGTGAAAATGATATTGTGATCATTTAGGAACATCCTGACGTTTTAAAGACACATGCTAAAATATTTAAGGATTAAGTGTCATGGCATATAAAGTAACTTACTTTATAACTGTTCAATAAGTAGCTTGTCAAAAATTTTAGAACTGCATAAATTTTACTGTATAAATTATACTTCAATAAACATGACTTTGTTCACATAGACTATATTCAAATACAGAAAGCAGTAGATAAAATCAGCTATATTAAATATAGATATAGATGAAGTTAAGAAGGCAAAATGTTTTCACTCATTGAATCGAGGTTGAATCTAGGTTGTGAGAATAAGAAGTCCATTGTACTTTTTTTTTTATTTCTGTGTATTCTTAAATTTTCGTGATAAAATCTCTAAAACATCTGTAATAACTTACGAAGTCATATAGCCATTGATGTAATTCTGATTCAATATGCGACCCCAGCAGCCTGCACCCACGTCACTATTTAAAGTGCTAAAATCTTCAGATGACCAAAGCTTCTTCCCAGTCAACTTTGCATCTCTTACTGAATAGGTCCCAGGATAATGAGCCCTAGGAAAGAAAGGATGCGAGTAAATGGGAAAAAGTCAGAGCGTGACACTAACGTGTATGTGTTGAGTGTACTAAAACACAAGTCTTCTCCCAAGATTTTCATTTAAAAATAATTGGGCAGCTTCCAGGCAGATAACAGGTGTAAGCATCTGCTTCACATCCTCTATCTCATGACAGACAAATGCCCATGACAGCAAAGAAAACAAAAGGAAATAAGCCAACAGTAACAGAATAGGAAGAAAGATTATCAATGGACTAGAGGTTTGCACCTGTTCCTGGAAACCATAAAATGGATGGAAGCATGTTGACAGACAGAGGCAGCAGAGGCCACAGCCTACAGCCTCCAAGAGAGTAAGAAGATGGGATTCAGATTCCCTGCAAACTCCCGAGCTTAGGACAGTAGGTAGGAAGAGTAGGCCAAATGTAGACTAATGAGACTATTTAATAAAGTAGAACTCTCTACCTACTTCAGGCTTTAGCAGATGGAGAGAAAGTAAGCTTGGCATTTAGACCCAGGCCAAGCAAAAATTGAAACAACCCACAGATGGCTCTTTGTTGAATAAAAAGGATAAACAACTACAGGAAAATTCTAAGTTTTCAGAGTAGTGATGATTTTCATCCTGGATGATTTTGCCCAGAAGGTTCATTTGGCAATATCTGGAGACATTTTTCAATTATCCCACTTCGGTGGGGAGATTTGCTATTGATGTCTGGTAAAGAGGTCAGAAATCCAGCTAAATATCCTATAATACACAAGATACCCCACACACACAACAAAGAATTGTCCAGTGAAAATGCCACTAGTGTAGAGGTTGAGGAGATCCCCCAGAAAATTAACCCCTCCTTCATACTAGCACTTAGGGAAGTCAGTGAGATGACTTACAACAAAAGTGAAATACTGTTGGGGCCAGCAGTTGGCGTAATGGCTATGTTGCTAGACTTCCATGTAGTCAACCGCGGTTCAAGTCTCAACCCGGTGGCTTAAACTTACACCGGGCGCGTGTGTGTGCGTGCCCAAGATCCCAAGAGGAGAATGGAGGAGAGGGGATTGCGGCATGGCCATCCCCACCAGGGGGTGATTTCTCGCTTTCTGTCTCTCTGTCTTTCTGGCGAGTACACGCACCCTACAGCGAAAACCTCTCAAAAAAAAAAAAAAAAAAAGAGTGAAATACTGTTATAATGATGATTATGGATATTATCAATTACATAAATAAAAACAATTAAGAATTTCTAAATGTAAAATAGAAAATAGACAATACATTAATAAGAAGACAAGTTAATTGAATAACTTTAGGAAGAGCATGTACTTTTTTAGCTCAACAATTATTTACCAAAAAAGTTAATAAATATAAGCAGAATAATGGAGATTGAATTATAACATAATTCTAATCTATGTGGTTTGGTGTAGTGGTATCACAACATCAAAGGAGTGATTGTGAAGAACTGCTTTTCTTTTCAGTTATTTAATTCCACTTTTAGTCAGGAATATTTTAAGAAATAGTCCTATATAGAAGGAAATCCTTCACACCTAGTAAAAATGAATAGAGTATGACACCAATTTGGCATGCCAGGATTCTATAAGGAAGAAAAGAAAATACAATAGAGACCAGAGAGTACGAAAAGGACTGTTGGAGAAAAATGAGACTCCATCAAGATTTTGATGAGTCACTGAACTCACCTGAAAACAAACATCCATTCAATGCTGCAGATCTACACGACAAAGACCCAAGAGCTGTCTAACACCTAGCAAGGTTAAGAAATTACTGTTCTGGGGAACCAGCAGTTAGCGTAATGGCTATGTTGCTGGACTCCCACATAGTTGACCGTGGTTCGCGTCCCAGACCCAGTGGCTTAAAACTCACACCAGGTGCGTGTGCGTGCGTGCCCAAGATCCCGAGAGGAGAATGGAGAAGGGATTGCGGCGTGACCATCCCCTCTGGGGGGTGATTTCTCGCTTTCTGTCTCTATGTCTCTCTCTGTCTGGCTAGCGCACGTGCCCTATAGCAAAAACTCTCCAAAAAAAAAGAAATTACTGTTCTGGAACTATAATGCCCAATAGGAAAAAAATCTGACCAATGATCTTTTAAATTTATAATAAATTTTACCTTTTAGATTTATTTATGCATCTACAACCTCAGTCTATGATTGGAATTGATATTCAGCTTTGGCACTTCAGCCAAATAATTTTATTTATTTATTTATTTATTTATTTATTTATTTAGGAGAGGTTTTTGCTAGGGCGCGTATGCTCGCCAGACAGAGAGACAGAGAGACAGATTCTGATTCTGTCAACAGATAAACTAACCTTTGATTGTAAACTTTAAATAAGGTATGTACAAACCAGATTCTCTGACAGAATCTGCACTGATCTTCAATCGATTTATAAATGCTTTCTTCTTAACACTTTTAACCTACGCCTGTGCACAATGACAGCACCGCCCATGCTCAGCCTGGCCACCAGTGGAATACCAGGTCCCGCTAATATAAGTAAATAAATGCAAGTCCTACTCTGCTGGACCTCTAGCATGTTCTCTGGAATTGGTAACCACCATGGGCAAGCCCTCTCAGATCCGGGGCTTCCCCAGTCAAGGACAAGCTCTGTAGATTGCACTCTCCTCTCCCCTCCCCCTTTGCCCTATCTCCCTGAGACTCAGCTGTTGGTCTGGCTGGGCCTCCTGAATGTCTGGTGACCTCTTCCTTACCACATGGAACTGGATCACCACTGGGGCTGTTCCAGAGGTATGAGTCCCTCCCCACATGAACATCCCAAGGCACTGTTAATGTACAAGCTCTGGAGACTCTCGCTAACTTGTCCTTTTATTGTAAGCCTCAAACAATGTATGAAGGAACCAGACCCCTGCCTTGGAGATAGAGAGTCCATGCTGAACGTATAGGTGACGTGCGTCTTCCTTCATCTTAACACGCATAACCCAAGCCTATGCCCGTGGTGCCACAGACCACTCTCCACCCAACTCAGCAGTGCATCCTTTCCGATGAAAGTAAATTCATGCCGTACCCTGCTGGGTCTCCGGGTATGTTCTTTGGAATCAGTAAGCATTTTAGGGAAGCCCTCTCAGCTTTGGGGCT
Organism: Tupaia belangeri chinensis; assembly: GCF_000334495.1. Taxonomy (NCBI): domain Eukaryota; kingdom Metazoa; phylum Chordata; class Mammalia; order Scandentia; family Tupaiidae; genus Tupaia; species Tupaia belangeri. The sequence goes on along the minus strand of NW_006203528.1, from coordinate 103,169 downwards.
CTCTCTGAGACCCTCCCCCGATCCTTAATTTTGCCCATAAAAATGTGTGTGGGGAACTCCTCAGGGAGACCAGGTTTTTCCAGCATGAACTGCCTGCTCTCCTTGCTTTGCACATGGCAATAAAGCCACACCTTCTCTCACCACATCTCGAGTCCGTAGTCTGACTTATGCAAATGAACCTGGTTTGAGCTCAGAAAGGGAAACAGAATAGAGTGTGTTACACTGAATTGCAAAGATGAAATTAGTCAAAATTCAGACTGACAGGAAGTTTACAAAACAACCCAGTTCTTCAACAAATACATTAAAAGAAAGAAAAATGATAGAGCAAGAGCCTATAGGTTAGAAGAGACCTAAGTATAACCAATCACAACATATGCATCTTAAATGGATACAGACTCAATCAAATAAAAGTATCAAGTAATAATAGTAGATATCATATCAATAAATCATCACATTTTATGTTAATAATCACATTATTTATGATAAAAAGAGTTATTTTTTAAAAGAATTATTTTATTTATTTTACTATTACTATTTTTTAGTTTTTTTCTGGAGAGAGACAGAAAGTGAGAAGGCAAGCCACCAGATCCAGGATTCGAACCACAGTCAGCCATGTGGGAAACCAGCACCTTAACCACCACACCACCTGCTGTCCCCAAGAGTCCTTCTCTCTAAAGATATGTAATAAAATTTTTATGGAAGAAATAATATGATGTCTACAATTCGTTTCAAAATGATGTGGACAGGAAGAGAAGAGGAGTAAACAGGGTGTGGATGGAGCACTGGTTCTGAGGCCGAGTGATGGGAAACAGTCACTGTATCATTCTGTCTACTCCTGTAGGCATATGTAGACACATCAAGGGGTCTTTCCATAGAATAAAGGACAAATATCGTACATATATATTCTATTATTCAAATGTTTATCTACTCTGTTATGATGGGTAAAATACAAATTCAATTCTAAAATAATACTGCTCTTCCCCAACAAGGTCAGGGCCCAGAAGGCTGGAAAGCAGAAATGAAGTAAGCAGTGGGGCAAAGCTGTGCTACTGAAAAGACCTGACAAAGTTGAAGTCAGTGATCATGTCAAATCCTTGACAAAGGTGTTCATCCAGGAGCTCCCAGCACCAAACACTTGAGCGTTAGGAACAATTTCGCATCACCTCTGCAATCTCCAAAATTAAATTCTATTCTGTCCCCAATTCTAAACATAACTAGCCTTTATTATGCCAAATACTAATACGTGTTTTTTAAAGTTAGCAATGCATTTCAATTCTAAACATAACTAGCCTTTATTATGCCAAATA
>NW_006203528.1:76066-100887 GCF_000334495.1 Tupaia belangeri chinensis | reverse complement strand
CCCAGTGGCTTAAAACTCACACCAGGTGCGTGTGCGTGCGTGCCCAAGATCCCGAGAGGAGAATGGAGAAGGGATTGCGGCGTGACCATCCCCTCTGGGGGGTGATTTCTCGCTTTCTGTCTCTATGTCTCTCTCTGTCTGGCTAGCGCACGTGCCCTATAGCAAAAACTCTCCAAAAAAAAAGAAATTACTGTTCTGGAACTATAATGCCCAATAGGAAAAAAATCTGACCAATGATCTTTTAAATTTATAATAAATTTTACCTTTTAGATTTATTTATGCATCTACAACCTCAGTCTATGATTGGAATTGATATTCAGCTTTGGCACTTCAGCCAAATAATTTTATTTATTTATTTATTTATTTATTTATTTATTTAGGAGAGGTTTTTGCTAGGGCGCGTATGCTCGCCAGACAGAGAGACAGAGAGACAGATTCTGATTCTGTCAACAGATAAACTAACCTTTGATTGTAAACTTTAAATAAGGTATGTACAAACCAGATTCTCTGACAGAATCTGCACTGATCTTCAATCGATTTATAAATGCTTTCTTCTTAACACTTTTAACCTACGCCTGTGCACAATGACAGCACCGCCCATGCTCAGCCTGGCCACCAGTGGAATACCAGGTCCCGCTAATATAAGTAAATAAATGCAAGTCCTACTCTGCTGGACCTCTAGCATGTTCTCTGGAATTGGTAACCACCATGGGCAAGCCCTCTCAGATCCGGGGCTTCCCCAGTCAAGGACAAGCTCTGTAGATTGCACTCTCCTCTCCCCTCCCCCTTTGCCCTATCTCCCTGAGACTCAGCTGTTGGTCTGGCTGGGCCTCCTGAATGTCTGGTGACCTCTTCCTTACCACATGGAACTGGATCACCACTGGGGCTGTTCCAGAGGTATGAGTCCCTCCCCACATGAACATCCCAAGGCACTGTTAATGTACAAGCTCTGGAGACTCTCGCTAACTTGTCCTTTTATTGTAAGCCTCAAACAATGTATGAAGGAACCAGACCCCTGCCTTGGAGATAGAGAGTCCATGCTGAACGTATAGGTGACGTGCGTCTTCCTTCATCTTAACACGCATAACCCAAGCCTATGCCCGTGGTGCCACAGACCACTCTCCACCCAACTCAGCAGTGCATCCTTTCCGATGAAAGTAAATTCATGCCGTACCCTGCTGGGTCTCCGGGTATGTTCTTTGGAATCAGTAAGCATTTTAGGGAAGCCCTCTCAGCTTTGGGGCTCTCTCTGAGACCCTCCCCCGATCCTTAATTTTGCCCATAAAAATGTGTGTGGGGAACTCCTCAGGGAGACCAGGTTTTTCCAGCATGAACTGCCTGCTCTCCTTGCTTTGCACATGGCAATAAAGCCACACCTTCTCTCACCACATCTCGAGTCCGTAGTCTGACTTATGCAAATGAACCTGGTTTGAGCTCAGAAAGGGAAACAGAATAGAGTGTGTTACACTGAATTGCAAAGATGAAATTAGTCAAAATTCAGACTGACAGGAAGTTTACAAAACAACCCAGTTCTTCAACAAATACATTAAAAGAAAGAAAAATGATAGAGCAAGAGCCTATAGGTTAGAAGAGACCTAAGTATAACCAATCACAACATATGCATCTTAAATGGATACAGACTCAATCAAATAAAAGTATCAAGTAATAATAGTAGATATCATATCAATAAATCATCACATTTTATGTTAATAATCACATTATTTATGATAAAAAGAGTTATTTTTTAAAAGAATTATTTTATTTATTTTACTATTACTATTTTTTAGTTTTTTTCTGGAGAGAGACAGAAAGTGAGAAGGCAAGCCACCAGATCCAGGATTCGAACCACAGTCAGCCATGTGGGAAACCAGCACCTTAACCACCACACCACCTGCTGTCCCCAAGAGTCCTTCTCTCTAAAGATATGTAATAAAATTTTTATGGAAGAAATAATATGATGTCTACAATTCGTTTCAAAATGATGTGGACAGGAAGAGAAGAGGAGTAAACAGGGTGTGGATGGAGCACTGGTTCTGAGGCCGAGTGATGGGAAACAGTCACTGTATCATTCTGTCTACTCCTGTAGGCATATGTAGACACATCAAGGGGTCTTTCCATAGAATAAAGGACAAATATCGTACATATATATTCTATTATTCAAATGTTTATCTACTCTGTTATGATGGGTAAAATACAAATTCAATTCTAAAATAATACTGCTCTTCCCCAACAAGGTCAGGGCCCAGAAGGCTGGAAAGCAGAAATGAAGTAAGCAGTGGGGCAAAGCTGTGCTACTGAAAAGACCTGACAAAGTTGAAGTCAGTGATCATGTCAAATCCTTGACAAAGGTGTTCATCCAGGAGCTCCCAGCACCAAACACTTGAGCGTTAGGAACAATTTCGCATCACCTCTGCAATCTCCAAAATTAAATTCTATTCTGTCCCCAATTCTAAACATAACTAGCCTTTATTATGCCAAATACTAATACGTGTTTTTTAAAGTTAGCAATGCATTTCAATTCTAAACATAACTAGCCTTTATTATGCCAAATATTAATACATGGTTTTTAAAGTTAGCAATGCATTTCATTGTTATAGGAAGATCCCAAAATGGACATTTTCAAAGGAAAAAAAATTAACAATGAGCTATGTACATGCTTCAGCTAAGTAAATACAAGAGAGCTACATTTTGAGAATGTAATCAAATGGGGAGAGAATATGGAAACAAAGGCACAGCCAGGACCTAAAGCAAGCCATCAAAATGCGCTGGTTTGCAAATAACTCATTCCTTACCCTATTACATCAATCACCTTCAAGAGTTCAGAGTCAAGCAGCATGGAAGCAGAAATAGGCTCCCAGAGATTATCACTTGCTATGATTTTCACTTTCTGGAATCCTTGATAGTTCAGCATTTTTCTTAACACCTTTCAGAGAGATAAACAAAACACAGGAAAGGATACAAATGAGTTTTTAGCTCATTTTAGTTTGAATTACAATAAAATAGGTACAATAACTTCAAAAATAAGCATTCTGGAAAATATTTCAATATTATTTCGCAGTAGAAATGTGTTTCCAGTGGGGGGAAAAATAGTATTATCATTAAAATAATCTGCCTTGGGTGAGGTAGTTAAGGCACTGGACTCCCACATGTCCAGCGCTCTCCGAGTACCAGTCCTAGTGGCCTGTAAATCACACTGAACACATGTGCATGTTTGCCCAAAATCCCAGAAAGCAATGGAGAAGGGACTGTGGCATGGCCATACCCCTGGGGGGTGATTTCTCACTTTCCCTCTCTCTCTTTGTCTCTGTCTCTCTCTAGAGAGTACATGTGCCCTATGGCAAAAACATAAAAACATTAACAATAATAACCTACCTCATAAACATGCAAGATGGGGAAAAAAATCAAAGGGGTAAAATCCTTTTGGAAAGACCAGCAGATGACCTGGTAGTTAAGGCACTGGATCCCATATGGTCAACAGCACAGTTCGAACCCCAGACCTGGCAGCTTGAAAAAAATGACAGGTGTATGTGCATGCATGCCCAAAACCCAGGAGGAGGATGGAGGAGAAGGAACTGCCATGAGACCACTTTCCCTGGGGGTTCTTTCTCTTTCTCTCTCTCTCTCTGTCTCCAGTGACCACATGTGCCCGGTAACAAAAATTTTTCTTTAATTCTTTTGAAAGGATATTTCCCTTTGATTTAAAAAAGTATGTTTAACTACAGAAAGGATCAGTAGAGAGGAGCAGAGAGCATAAATAAAAACCATCAAATAGTACTGCCTGGAAAGAATCACTATTAATTTGATATACATTCTTCTAGGAGTTTCATTTTCAGATATAATAACAAAATAGGGATTATATTAAAAATACTATTTGATAAAATGCTTTGACCTATCATTTTAAGTATTTTCCAGTGCCTTTAAATATTCTGCCATTATCAAAAATATATTAACATCTTGTACCATACTAGAAGTAGACATCAGAAATAGGCCACTCTTATCTTCATATCTTTCACACTTATCAACAGGACAGAAAATTAAAAATCAACATATAGGGCTGCCCACTCACAAAAATTAAAAGTAAAAAGCTGTATTCTCACAGGAAATAAGTCAAGAAACACGGACTGAGCGCCTTCTGTGTACTTAGTACTGTGTGTGGCCCCATGAGGCGACAGAAGAAACACAAGAGGGAGCCCTCGGCCTTCGGTGGCAAACACTCACCAGGACATCATAACTAACAGGTCAGGCTGGAAGATCAGAGAGCAGGGACATACCGAAATGTATGGGTTGTCCATAGGTAAAACAAGCATAGACAAAGAAAGACATCATTTCTGCCAGAACTAGGAAGACAGGATTCATAGGAAACAGTTCTTGGTGAACGGATACAAATTAAGCCCAGAGCTATTACAGCCCTAAGCACTTAAAAGTGCCTGCTACACAGTTAGCAGGTACTCAATAATAGCAGTTGGATTAATTAGGTTAAAAAAAGAACAAAGAATTTCACAAACTCTCTTTTTACATTCTAACTTTTCTGAGCTATGTAAATTCCCAATTAATATGCTCTTTTAAGAGGCAAATAAAATCTCTAATTAAATCCATGGTGCACTTTACAATGGATGGTTTCTTAAAACTGATGTAAGGTAGTATTCCAGAAAATGCAATAAAAATGAGAGTGGCAACCCCAGTTCATCTTTCAAACAGGTCAGCTGAGCTCTAGGGCACCCGGGATGCACTACACAGAACTACAACAGTAAACAGACCAGTTCTCAAGATTCAGCAGGGTTTAGAGCCCCCACCCCTCTACAGGGGACAAAGGGGATAAATCTTGAGTTTTGTCACATTGAAGTTCTTTCTTATTCTTACAGAGAAAAGGGAGGGCGAATTACTCAAATTTACATTTATCACGATGGATATATCTGGTAAAATTGTCTGTTTACTTTTTGAATACAGTATATTTGAATAATATTCCAAAATGTAGAAATGTATATAAGCTGTGATTTATAAATTCCCATCTCAAAGTCAGTATGAATAGCTGCATTCTTTGAGCAAATTTTATCTAACATATTGTTGAATGCTGTTTTTGTTTCCCTTCCAAAAGCCAAAGCATATATGAAAGGCCTATTTGTAAAACAAATGAAAGAGAAGCTCTTCTGGTTGAACTCAATGAAGGTCCAGAGTCTCACATACCCATTTTCTTCCACCACCTTCAGAAATTAGATGGCATTTTCTAGAAGCAATCTTAAAATTCTAAGAATAGCACTGAAAACTAGAGTAAAGCATAAATATAACACAAACAGTTAAAAAAAAAAAAACTTAAAAAAAATACCCTTGTCACCTTTACATAAATCACTTATTTGTATCATATTTAGTTCTATTCCTAAAAATCCTTGTTCTTTCCTGGCATCATTTTAATATGCTATATTAAATATATATATTTATTAAAATGATCCAACCTGGGGCCTGCAGGTGACATAGTGGTTAAAGGTGTTGGGCTCCCACATGGCCAACTGCAGTTCAACACCTGGACCCAGTGGCTTGCTTTCTCAATTTCCCTCTCTCTCTCTGTCTCTCTGTTTTTCTCTGGTCAAATTAAAAAAATAATAATAAACAAAGTTAAAAAAATAATTTCTTTTAAAAAACCATCGTTATCAACCTGAGCACCTACTTTCATTTGTCATTACTGAACTCTTTACAATAGGCCTTTCAACAAACAGAACACAGATCCCAATAAAATACTGCAAAAATGACAAACACAAACTAAAAGTTTTTATATCCTAAGACATTTTGCTGCAGGAAAACTAAAGGTTAAGAGAAAAAGAATTGATGCCTGAATGGTTTAAAACACTAAGAATGAGTCTTACAGAAAAATTAGTTTTTCAACAAGGTAAGTTGAATCAGAATGCACTGGCACTGGAGAAAGAGAGAGACAAAGACAGAAAGATGGTGAGAAAGAGAGAAATCACACCCCAGCGAGGATGGCCATGCTGCAATCCCTTCTCTGTTCCCCTCCTGGGACTTTGGGTATGCATGCACATGCACACAGTGTGAGTTTCAAGTCACCAAGTTCAGGCTTCAAACTGCAGTTGGCCATAAAAGAGTCTAGTACCTTGGCCACCACGCCACCTGGGGTCCCAGTGTTTCGTTTCTTAAAAAACATGAATAGTGGTAAGTACTTCATAGAGGCAGCTGTAAGAATTAAATAAATATTTATGAAAAGCAGTTCAAAGAAAACACTTTGCAAATGTTAGTGGTTATCTCTTTGCTAATCACAAAGAACAATACACTACAAAACACAATCTAGTATAATAGGCATTCCAAAGAAGACAGGAATGGGAATTTATGCTACAAATTATGATACCATGAAACAAAAAAGCTACATTTCTCAAAGTCATCAAAGTCTCAAATGATGCAACTGTTTTTACAATGTTTACAGAATTCTATAACTAGTAATTTTTTTTTTTTGGAGAGGTTTTTGCTATAGGGTGCGTGCGCTCGCCAGACAGAAAGCAAGAAATCACCCCCCAGGGGGGATGGCCACGCCACAATCCCTTCTCCTCTATTCTCCTCTCGGGATCTTGGGCACACACGCACACGTGCCTGGCGTGAGTTTTAAGCCACCGGGTCCAGGATGCGAACCACGGTCGACCACGTGGGAGTCCAGCGACATAGCCATTACGCTAACTGCTTGTCCCACTAGTGAATTTTATTTTTGTCACAGGTAGCAAAATGCATAACTATGCTATAAAGATACCAGGTACATACTATATAATCCAGCTAATTTCAGTGTGTGGAGCCATAAAGAATTACTCACTGATAACTTAAAGACAGATATTTAAACAGTACAGACCTTGATATAATTGATGTCAAATGCCCTCTCGTTCCAAATCTGAAAAGCAAGATGTCAAAGAAGACTGAATTGAAAGTTTTTGCATGTCAGAAAGCAGACATTATCATTAAGGTGCCTCTTCTCCCGTTAGCTTTCAAATTCTCTGATAAACCAGTTTTCTTAGCTTACGCAATATCCTGCCATAGAGTTTATAGTTATTTATAAGACAACATAATTTATTTAAATTAAAATGTTATTTTTAAAACCTTAAAACATTTAGAAAATATTTTTCAAAATGTCCTTTATTCTAGAGATTTCTGGCAATGGAATATTCATTCATTCATTCAACAAACATCAACAGTGCAATGCATGCCAGGGACTATACCAGGCACAGGAGGATGAAAAGATTGGGAACTGCTGTAATAATTCTAACAAGATCCCTCTAGGCATATTCAAAAGTCACGTTAGTAAGTACACTGCACATAAGGAATCGTTTTAAGCACAGAGAATCACAGTGACATGCTAGATCACAAAATCAAATTCTTAATGAGAACAGATAAAAGGAACAGATACCGATCTCTTAGGTTTAGAATTATGAAGCATGGGGCTTTAGAAGTGGAAGAGAATTTCCATGACTTTCATTTTGCAGTTGAGAAAACAGTCAATAACAGAGGGGAGTCTAAAGTCCAGGTGCTAGTTCTGTTTATTCCAATGATAAAGGAAGGAATTTCTTATCAGAGAAGATCCTAAATAAGATGTCAATCAACTATTATTAAAAACACCTTCCACATGTGACTAAACCATAATAGAAAGCTATCAGACCCAGGTCTACATCTGGTTTCACTATGGGCTATAAAAATGCCCTGACATTCAAGAAAGTTCTCAAATACAAACTGATTTTTAGTTACAATTGGCTTCTAGCGTCCTACAGCCCTGGTTCACCCTCATAGCCTGTGTCATCCTGTGATACTGCAGTTTATTCCGGAGTCTGACTCTCTTACTAACTCCTACAGAGTTGATTAATCTTAATACTCCCAGAACATCAGAGTCATAGTTCTGTAATGCACAGAGCTTAATATGGTGTCAGAAAAGCCGAGAGGTATTATTTTTCTATGCAAAAATGTATCACAACTTTTCCAACAACCCAACGAATTGCTTGCTGATAAATCTAAGCCATGATTGCATGATAACTTTTACATGTCAGTTTTGAAAGAATGCATATGAATAATGTTGGCTTAGTCACAGTGGTGTAGGCAGTAAGGTTTCTGCTGTATAGTGCTGGGGTTGGATTTCTGGTTGAACTGAATATACCAGACACATCACACACTTCTGGGTACCTATCTGTCTCTTTCTCTGTATCAATAAAGCAAGAAAGAAACATAAAAAACAACCACCACCACCACCAAAAGAAGACCCACATGTTCATGGAGGCCTACTGTGTGTATGTATAAAGCCCTGCAGGGTAAAATGTAGTCTGAAGCCTACCTCCAGCCTTCCTACAGACCAGCTGGAAAAAACAATATCATGTTTTATACTTTTTGAATTGTTAAAGGATGTTAAATAACAGTTTAGGACAGGGAGAGGCAGATTTCAGTTGGCTTGCCAAAACTGGTCTACCATCTAAATTTTTATAGCCTGAGAGATAAAATTAGTCTTTAGTTTTCCTTTTTTGGGGGGGAGAGGTTTTTGCTATAGGGTACGTGCACTCGCCAGAAAAACAGAGAGAGACAGAAAAACAAAAAGCAAGAAATCATCTCCCAGGGGGGATGGTCATGCTGCAATCCCTTCTCCTCCATTTTCCTCTTAGGATCTTGGGCACACACGCACATGTGCCCAGCCTGAGTTTAAGCCACCAGGTCTGGGACTCAAACCGCAGTCAATTACATGGGAGTCCAGCGACATAGCCATTACGCCAACTACTGGTTCCCTGTTTTTGGTTTTAGAAAGTTACATTATAAATGGTTATATAGTTACTTTAAAAATATCTTAATACTGCCTTTGGGGGTCAGTAGGTGGTGTAGTATATAAGGCACTGGAGTCTCACATGGCTGACGAAGTTTCAAGTCCTGGACCCAGTGACTTGAAACTCATGAGAGGCACATGAGTGTGCATCCCCAAAATCCCAAGAGTAAAATGGAAGAAAAGGGATTGTGGCATGGCCATCCCCCCTGGTGGGGGGAGGGATGATTTCTCACTTTCTTTCTTTCTAACTCTTCTCTCTGTCTCTCTGGCGAGCACATTTGCCCTGTGGCAAAAATATCTCCAAAAATAAAAAATAAATAAATAAATAATTGCCTTCCAGCCCATGAATGCAAAAATACTTATACTCCAGCCCTTTAAGAAAACGTATGCCAATACCTGGCTTAGGACAACAACAGAAGACTCACAAAATAAAATAAGAATGTTCATTAAACTGTAAAGGAAATATAATATTGTCAGAGCTAAAGAAACTCGAGAAAGCCTTGAAGAAGAATTGAGTTGGTTACAACAACAACAAAAATGTAAAGAAACAGTTCAGAGAAGGTATGTACACTGAGTATACATATACCTTCAAAAGTGGTAAGAATTTGGATGGGCAAAGAGGGGGAATATAATAAAAGATTACACATAGTTAATTTGTGTTCCTGACAGATGCCAATAGAACCATCTAGTTTTGTGCCACAAAACAGTTAATCTGCTGGCAAAGTGCCACAGGATCGAATTACTTTGAAAAGAAACAAATCAATGTTGGAAAATGAATTATAATGTAAATATGTTACTAACTCCAACATAATCAATGTCCAGGTCGTGATAATGCTTGGCACCCGCAATCCAGGTGACGACATAGTAGGCAGTGAGCTCCAGGTTTACGTAAGGCCAGTTGAAACCTTTTCCCAGCCATCCAGGGAAAGACCACGGCAACCCTGCAGAGAGAGAGAGGAAGGGGCAAGGGAGGAGCGGTAAGACAGGGCTGGCACTGCTGAGACAGAACAAAACCCAACAAAGCAAAAAGCATTTAAACAAAAAGCCAATATAGATCTGACTAAAGAAAAGGTTATATAGCGAACCATACAGAAATCCCTGGAACACCTTCCAATCCATATACACAAATTCCTTATCGATCCCTAGTCAGGTCCCATAGTTGCAAATGTTCTTCCAAGAAAAGGCAATAAATACAAACAGCTCTCTCAAAAGACACTTATCGATAGAAAGAAATGTATCATACATTTTAACTTAACATCCCCACTCTCAGGATGTTTAAAATTCAACATCCATTCTCTGAGGTCAAAGCAAAGAAGTCCTAAAGGTTTATGCTAAACTACTCCTATGACTTAAATAAGATACAAATTTCTAATTCATTAGTAAATCTTGAATTCTAATTCAAATAATTACTTAAAGCCTTAATCAATCAGGCAATCAAATTTAACAAAACTAGTTTGTCCTATATCAATAGAAATGCCAATGACTAGATAAAACAAAATACCTTTGTTAAGTAATATACATCAAATAATCCCATAGTCTTCTAATAACCCTGATTATTATTTTTAAGTTAAAAAAATGAGAAGAGTAGAAAAGCATTAACTACATTCTAAATACAAATTCTGCTGCTAACATATTAAAATAAGCTTAATATTGGGTCATGAGGAAGTCATGATGCATTTTTGCATAGAAAAATACATCATGACTTTCCTGACAATCTAATGTTAAATTATTTCACTGTTAAATATATTACCACCCTAGTTCACCACAGAAGAAAATAAAAATTTTTAAAAATGCTTGTTTTTCTAAACTCAGAAGAAATGCCTAAATGTATCACATTAAGAAATGTGACATTAAAACAATGCAACATTTCAAAATGATGAAACGCTAAATACAATCTGAAGACCCACCATGTGTAACTCTTTGTTAGGACAGGGTTTAGCATGCCAGATTAACCTTGGAAGCAGACTGATGGGGGAGTATTTACTGAATTCAACGGTACTTTTACTAACCAAAACATTTCTGGAATCTTTTACAAAAATCCATGTAGAAGAACACTCTCATACACTCTCATTCCTCAACTTCTTCAATCAAGAAAATATTACTCTTATCCTTTGATTGTGGAGACAATTATCTTTTTTTTTTTTTTGAGAGGTTTTTGCTATAGGGCACATGTGCTCACCAGATAGAGAGAGAGACAGAAAGCAAAAAATCGCACCCCCCACAGGGGATGGCCATGCTGCAATCTCTTCTCCTCCATTCTCCTCTCGGGATGTTGGGCACATATACACACGTGCCTGGCATGATTTTTAAGCCACCAGGTCTGGGACTCAAACCATGGTTGACTACATGGGAGTCCAGCGACATAGCCATTATACCAACTATTGGTCTCAATCTTTTAAATGTTTTAAGACTTCTAAAGTTAAGTCTTTAAAATAGTCATTAATTTCATTTAACTTGGTCTGAATGTAAGCCAGTTTCAAAAACTCAAATTCATTTCAAACGAGTGGGGCATCCCCACTGTGGATGTTTTAAATACTTCATGGGCTCTGTATACACTGCTACAGAAAGGTAAAATGTGTACAGTCCCATTTGAGCAATTATCCAATGATCCTACTGATAGAACCTAAGTTCCTAGGGACGGGAAATGAGGACTGGGTTTTCTACTGTCTCCAGTCTCTTGAATACCAACCAACACAATACTGAGGTTCAAAAACAAACAAATACTTTTATAAGTACCTCTTCTAGAAATGGGATTTTACTATGGCATAAATTATACAATTCTATAACTAGTATTGCCCTTTCACAAATTTTGGAGGGATTTTGTAGAGGAAAGTAGCTTAGTATCAAAGAAAAAAAAATACAAGCATTTTAAACCTGACTTGGCCATTTGCAGTCTAAGACCTTCAATCAATTTAATAACCTCTCCAAGCCTCACTGTTTCTTCTGTAAAACAAAAAGAAAAAAATTTTACTCCAGAGGTGTGAATTATAATTATAGAGGGCGAGATGGTGGCAGAATGGTACAAAATAAGCTGTTTTCTCTACAAGGCATTCCCACTATGCGAAGGTTCCTGATTCAGGTCTAGAGCCCTCCCTGAGTACGAGGCACACGCTTGCCGGTGATCTAAAGCTGTGAAGGTTGAACGTGGATTACCATATCAAGACCCCATGGGGGTTCTCTCTTTTTCTCTTTCTTCCTTCAAATAAAAAAATTAATAAAAGAAAAAAATATATATATATATATACATATCAGGGTAAAGAAAGAATCATGCCTGCCACACAATTTGCTGCTGGTAGCATACTGGTGGTATTAACGTTATTAGTACTTCAGTATTAATAGAAACTACACCAGCATGATTCAGAATTTAAAAGTTAGAGGAAAAGAGACTGTAGAAATATTACAAACTTCACTTCTCACCAATGAGTGTAATATTAGGGTTCCTCTTCTTAGCTTCCTTCATCAACCACCACTCATATCCTCGGAAGTAATTCTCATCAAGCGCATAGTGCATGTGGGAGGGTTCAGTGCCATCTGAGTAGAGGAGAGCAAAACAGAAAGGAAATGATCCATGAATGGGGCTTCCAGGGCCACTCTCCCCTTTTCTCTCTCTCTCTCTCTCTCTCTCTCTCTAGCACACACTCACATGTATACATACACACACACTTTTCACAAAGCAGTATTCCATTTCTAATCTTCAAAGTTGGGCAAATAATAATATTTAACTTAAGGATGAATAATCCAAGTATATTATTTTAACCTTTTCATAAGTCTAATCATTGCAAAGGTATTAAATAACAAAACCATCATTTTCTACTATCAGCAGTATTAATAGAAATGTTATCAATTCATAGAAAATTCCTAGGATTGGGATCAGCAGATGGCATAATGTTTAAGTTGCCGGACTCCCACATAGTCAACCGCAGTTCAAATCTCGAACCCAGTAGCTTAAAACTAACTCACAGTGGGCACATGTGCATGCATGCCCAAAATTCTGAGAGAATAGAGGGGAAGGGATTACAGTGTGATCATCCACTTTCTGTCTCTGCCTCTGTCTCTCCAGCAATCACGCATGCCCTATAGCAAAAAGTCTTTCTCTCTCTGTCTCTCTCTCTCTCTCTCTTTCTCTCTCAAAAACAAGCAAAGAAAATTCCTAGGACTACATTCTGCTGGGCTTTTGATGTTTCTGAGGTTCTCAAATTCCCATATTCAACTTTAAGTTGACATTACTTCAATTATTTCTAGCCTTTCAATTTTAGATGTGAATCCCTGGGCTCCTGAGCCCCAATTCTCCTATTATTCTACATCTTGAGCTCATAACATGTCTTCGTATAGCACAGAATAGGCAAAAATCCCCACCAAAGCAATAACAATATTCTACACTAAATCTCTAGCTAGGTGAGGCAATGAAGCAGGAAACTGACATCAAGGTCTTCGTGTGTTCTTATATTTCACAAAAAGTGCCCTTGCCAAGTTGAGCCTGAGAAGAATAGAGACTATTCCCATTTCTTCTCAACAGTAAACATCAGAATTCACAAAAACTAACTGCTTATGTATCTTAACCTCCAATTTAGCTTTAGCACATGAAGCTGGACAATCATCATCAATTTAACACAAGTTTAGACAATAAAATACATGTCTTCTTGCAATAGATTAGGGAAAGTTTCCATTATGGGAATTGTCATTTGGATTTTTTTTTTTACATTTTTTTCTTTCAACATAAATTAAACACTAATACCACCACATAGATATAGCTATAATATTAAAAAATTATTTCCAAATCACTAACAAAAACACAAGTCCAATTATGTGTTGTTTAATGACAGGGATACATTCTGCGCAATGCAATTTAAGTGATTTCATTGTGGTATGACCATCATAGAGTATACTTGTACAAATATATGTGGTATGGTCTACTACACACCTAAGTTATATCGTATACTCTTACAACGTCATGTGTGTGGTCTGCTGTTGACTGAAACTTCATTAAGCAGTACATGACAGTATGCAGAAGGTACTCTACAGTTCATTATAATGGAATCTGACCTATAAATGATAAGCTATATCTAATCACTTAGAAAGTTAAATAAGTTTTTCTTCTTTCTGGAAATCAGAGGTTTACAAACTGCTGATTGATAACATGTTCCACAAAAAGCCAACAAAATGGTGACCATGAAGACTGAAGATTGAGTGGTTAAAATAATTTTGTCCCGAAAGGAAAAAAGACTTTATATAAATATGTATGAAATAAACAATTTGAAGTCTGAATACTGTTTTTGATAGACAATTCGTATTTCTTATAATTTTTAAGTAATTACAGTAAAAAAAAAACAATAACTAACAATCTACAAAATATTTAGACTCCAAAGAGTTGGTATTATTTATTTTCTGAAATTGTACATGATACGGTATAGAATAAAACGCTGGGGGGATAAATTTGATTTCACAAGCGCTTTTACCTGTTGTCTGCCCATCACCACCTATTTCAACTTTCAGAATATGCAGAGAAGCACCAAAGTTTGGCTGTGGAAAAAAGTAACAGAATTAACACTGTGCTTCATCACATGAAGCTTCAAGACAATTTCTAATTACTGACTTTAGCTTTTTTTTTTTTTTTTTGAGAGGTTTTCACTATAGGGCACGTGCGCTCGCCAGACAGACAAAGAGAGACATAGAGACAGAAAGCGAGAAATCACCCCCAGGGGGAATGGTCACGCCGCAATCCCTTCTCCTCCATTCTCCTCTCGGGATCTTGGGCACGCACGCACACGCGCCCGGCGTTGAGTTTTAAGCCACCGGGTCCAGGACGCGAACCGCAGTCGACTACGTGGGGGTCCAGCGACATAGCCATTACGCTAACTGCTGGTTCCCATTACTGACTTTAGTTTTATAGGTGAGAAAACAAAAGCAAAACTTCAAATAACAAGTTATTTCAAAAGGAACCTGTCATTTTTTCCAAAAACTAGAAATGTGAAGCACGTAAAAATTCTAAGGGTAAAATTAGCATACAGTTTCCAAAATATCACAGGTATCATTAAATAATTATTTTTTCATTACCTTAAAGAGATAATCCAATATTTGAGAACGATAGGGCTCTGGATAATTTACTAGAAGTCGGGAGGTTGCCTTAGAAAAATAAATAAATAAATAAACATATCAGTAAAACAAATCCAATCATGAATGCTTGTCTACAGTGTTCATTACCACCACCTTGCGTCCCCATACCTAGCGAGTTCTCGGGCAAGGCTGAACTGTCCAAAGTCAGTTTCTACATTTTTTTTTTGCCAACCCTTGTTTTGAAAATCACTAGATGAGTAGAGCCACTGTTTACCTACTAGAGGAAAGATTCTCTTCTGCTGGGATGAGGGTTCTCTTTGAGGTAAACTTGCTAATTATATAGTTGAATCTCATGATTAGAAACTTATCTTAAAGCTTAGGTTTTCTATCTTAAGACTATTTTCAGTAACAATATCTTTGGGCTACAATGGGTAGGATGAATCTCGGGTCATTTTTCACCTCAATGTCTTACAGGACAGTAGCATAAGCAGAAGGCCCAGCCTCAGTGATGTAATCAGTACCGTACTGAACATTAGTGCCGGAAGCCATGACTGACCATGGGTTTGGAATTCCAGCCTCTTGACTTGAAACATGCCAGGCACATGCATGTGTGTCCAAGATCTTGAGGAGGTAGGGGGCTGGGGTAAAGGGATCTCAGTGTAGCAAGACCCTGTCAAAGGTGCTTTTCTCTCTCTTTATTTCTCTTTCTCATCCTCTATAATGAGTAAGATTTTTTAAATTAAAAATATATGTATATTATAAGCAGCAATACTGAAAGGAAACACTACTCCTTATCTTTATAAGTTTTATCTGTTACTATTAAGGATGCTCACACAACAATTCCCTGACCAGATTATAGTAAGTAAATCTCACACAAAACTGGCACCAGAATGCATGGGAAAGAAAGAGTTGGAAAGTAAAAGGACAATAGTTGATCATACATAGACCATGGCCAATGACTGCTTGGAAAAAGAAATAACAAAACCAATAACTGATTGCTAATTTGTCCTTCAGAAAACAATAAGCAAGGCAAATAATAAAGGTAGGTTTTTAGCATGAAACATGTATGTCCCTAAACTAGGAAGCCAGACAACCCTAGGTTCAAACCACTGACACTGCCAGGTGTATGACAGGAGCAAGATACTTGATCTGTATGGACTCAGAGTTCTATTTTATAGTCTCATATAAGCTACCACTGACATTTTGGTAGTGTTCCTGTCTACTATCTCACACCCAAGACCTTCCCAGACATAGGGAGCTACTCGGCAGTCTCCCATCCCATTTAGCTCAACAAAAGCATTCTATCTAAGTCTACTCCTTCTGCATTTGCTATTTCATTAAAGAACAACATCTGCCCGAACCATAAATTTGAGATCATCCTTTCATCAAACTTCCCATCCATCTTCAGTCACCAAGATGTCCTTACTTCTCTCAAATCCATCCCCTGCTCTTTAGTCCCACTGACTTAACCTAGGTTCTCCACACACATTAAAATAGTATAAGTGGTCTCAGGGCCACCCCCCTTCCTTTATAGTCTATCCTCCACACTACCCAAAGCACACACGTAATCATGAATCTACTATGTTTTAACCTGCTAAGGTCTTCCCTTTCCAAACCACTTTCAAGATAAAGTTCAAATTGTTCCATTTTGTACCCAAATCCCTTGATCATCTGGATTCTAACTCGAACAGTTTACCTTTCTATCTACACATATTAAACTACTTTTCATCTTCTTTCTGTCTTAATGCACCCATAGCCCCATTTGGACAACTCCAATTCATACTTCAGTCTTCAGCTCAAGCTCCGCCTCCTCAAAGAAGGATGCTTTCTGCCATCTCTCCTTTCTTTTATGCAATTCTTTCAATAACTGCCCCCTTATTGTTCACCTCACTCTCTACCTTCTTCCATTGATTCTCTCAGCCTTGGGTTAAAGTCCTTCTGCTTAGGGGAGTCTAATCAATAAATCTCCATTTTGGTGATTAGAGTCCCCAACACTTCGCAGGCCACCCTCAGATGCTCCATGTTTATGGCTGTTCACTGGATGGAAGTTAGAGTTACCTCTATTCCTTGGAGTTAGAATCCTTAGCACTCCATTCCTTTCTCAATTCCAATTACACTGGATTGAAATTGGGTGATCAGTTTAGCAGGAAGTCCCAGATTATTTTATTTGCTGATATCCTGGCCCCCTGTAATCTATTCCCACACTACTCTTACCACCTTTGCTAAACTGCATGCAGCCAGGAACCTCAATTGCCCTGCCTGGCATTACGACTCTATCACTGTCTCCAGGACCTAACCGACTTTCGCCCCTGGGTTGTTTGCTCCACCACTGCAGGGATAAACACTGGAAGGGATGGGACCAGAAGGACCCGGTCCTTCTTTACTATTATCACTGCCTTGACAGGTGGCACCAACTGGAAACTAAAATTCTTTCTTTACCTTTGGTTCCTGAGAAGAAATCGAAGTTGTCTTCACCTGTTTCACTCAGTATCCTCAAGTCTTATCTCTCTCCTTGAGGCCTCTGACTGTTGGCAGTTTGGTAACATCGTCCCTTGGTACCTCTCATTCCTGAACCAGAATCCTAAATACTCTTTTCTATTCCTGCAAGTTCTGATACATCCTGGCCCTCAGGCCCCTACTGTTATGTCTACTCACCTCACCTCCCCTTTCAGCTACCCTGTCTGTTCAAACATTTCCTTTGTCAGATACTCTACATAGGTGTCCAGAAGTTTCACTTGGCTAGTCACCTATCCATTGCCCACGTGCGTGACCAACAAATTGCAAAGCTCCCTTCTAAATAATAAATGAATACGTGGTCCTTACCCTACTCTCCTCTCTGGAAGGGGAAGTGGGGAAAGACCTTGCTTGCCCAAATTCAGAACACCTCACTGTCTTACAGGCAATCCTTTCAAAACTGGGGACCACAAGCATTCCAAAGGACTCTTTTCTAGGGCGCCTCTTAAGTAACTAGAATAAATTCAAATGAGATGGACTGCAAAGAAGGTGTTTCCTACAACACAGCCCGGCCCCAATACAGGGTTTGTCGGTATGATTTAATGGCTCATTAAATTATAATACTGTCTGACAACTCAATCTGTTTTTCAAATGAGAGAGGAAGAGGGGGGATGTCTCTCTATCAGGACACAGAACCAAGGAACAATTGTAGGATGTACTTGGCCCATATCCACCTTGGGTCCTCAGCGTTACCTCAAACATCCTCAATAATCCAGTTGGGGGCATGCCTCTAGGAAACATCCTCCAGAGCCTACTGGAACCTCCAACTTTGAGGGGAGTTCTCAGGATACTTCCATTCAAAGTACCAGCTCATCCCAGAACTCTCTAACAGGCTCACGGGACTCTCCTCCTCTATACCCTACCAGCCCCAAATTATACCCCCCTGCTTCCCAGAGAACTTAGTCCCACTAGCAGTGCCTGAAGCAGAATCTCCTATCAACCTCAAAAAGAAAACCTATGCTCACTACATGTGGGTGCTAGTGAAGAGGGGGGAACTCTTAGGGCACACGCACCCCTTTCCATGTCTGATTTAGCCTATGCAAGAAGAGATTTGGCTAATTTTCAGCAGATTCAGGGAAATTTTCAGAATAACTTATTAAATTATGTCCTTATATTCAACCTGGTAAGATTTACACCTGTTATTGTTCACCTGCTGTACAAAGTAAGAGAAACAGACCACCCTGGGTTCAGCTAGAAATATGCTGATAGTGTAGGCACCTGTAACCCAAATCATAACATCTATCAGGTAGTGGGAGATGTAGTCCCTAATCAGGACCCCCAGTGGAAGTATCAGTGGAGTGCCCAGGATCTTGAACAAAAGAATCCCATGATAATTTGCTTAGTACAGAGTAGGAAAAACACGTACAGTTAAACCTGTGAGTGATGACAAAGCTTAGAGAAGGGACTCAAGAAAAGGATGAAAACCAACTCCTATTTCAGGGCCAACTGACAGAAGCAATTAGAAAATATACTAGTGTAGACCCTGAGTTCCTAAGGGTGAGCCATCCTGGGTATGCGTTTCATCACCCAGTCCACCCCAGACATTAGAAGGAACTATAAATGGCTACTCTGGGATCCCCGGTTCCTATAAGTCAACTTTTAGATAGAACCTTTGGAGCATTTAACAATGGTAATAAGATCAAAGAAGCAGAAAAGACTCAAAGAAATAAGCAGAAAGCACAATTGCTGGTGGCTGTTTTAATCAGGCAACAAACCCCAGAGAGACTACCCTGAACTGAGACCCGGAAGGCCCAGACTGCAGCCCCCATCACACCATTCCCCTAATAACAATGGTTCTCATCATTGTAAGCAGGAGGGTCACTGGAATATAGAACAGCCCTAGCTGGCAAAGTGCCCCAGTGGATCCTGTCCTCTTTGCAAATGCAAGGGGCACTGGAAAAGGACTGTCCCCAGTTCTGAAAGGAACTTGGTGCAAGACTGCTGAGGACTGATAGAGCCCGAGGCCCCTATGGCTCCTGCTGAGCATTTTACTGTCATTCTGGGAGATCCTCCATAACCTCTGACTGGGCTGGGAATAATGAATTCTTATTGGATATGGGAGCTGCTAACTCTATTTTGACCCATCTTCCACAGCCATTATCTCCTCAATCCTGTATGGCCAATCCGAGTTTAGATTTACCCCTTCCCTCACATTCACCTGTGGAGATTATCCCTTTTCTCATAAATTCTTACTCATGTCTAAACATCTAGTCCTCTCTTAGGATGAGATTCATTTGTCAGACTGCAGGCCACAACAAAAATCCTTAAAACCGGAAAACAAAGCCTAGAAGAAAACCAGCAATGTTTTAGTCAAAAGTCATAAAATGCTATTTCACCAGTTCAGTTTCATATACTTAATCTATCTTCTGTTGTGGTTTGATCTTCCCAATTAAATTCTGGGATATAATATTCAACTCCAGATTTGTCCCTACGATTAAGTTAGCCATATATTCAAGGAGCCAGAAGATGGCATAGTGGTTATGTTGCTGGACTCCTACTCAGTCCAAGTCCTGGACCTGGCAGCTTCAAAACAACACTGGGCATATGTGCGTGTGTGCCCAAGATCCTAGGAGAAGAATGGAGATGGATTGCGGTGCAGCCATCCCCCCAGGGGTGACTTCTCACTTTCCCTCTCACTGTCTCTATCACTCCAGTGAGCACACATGCCCTATGGCATAAAACCTCTAGGGGGGACAAAACCCAAGAAACCATATACCCAGAACAATATTCAGGCATGTTCCTTTGACCTGGGAAGTAATCTTTGGTGTCCTGGGGATACACCAAACCAAAAGGGATGCACTTATTGGTGATATCAAATCCCTGCTAACAGTGCCCTGCATAGTATGAAAATCCAGTCCCACTTTCCTGCCACCTTTCTAAGATTTTTCCATGTCTAACTGGGCCTTCCTTGTTAGTAGAAACCTCACCTGTCAGGAATGAGGTGAATCAGTTCCCTTACTGGTCTAATGACTCACTGCCCCTAAAGACTCCAAACTGCAAAGACTTTGTGACCCCACTGGGATATGTCTTCTATGTGGTCACCCACATGGCCCCACCTCAGGGTTGACAGTGGCCTACCCTTGCTTAGAAAACACTTGGCATCAAGGGGAATGCTGTCTGGTCACCTAATTCCTAATGATGTCACCTTCTACAAACCTCCTAAAGTTACCAGCAAAGAAATGAGAGGGCAGTTGGACTCATTCTAGCTGGGATCATGGCCCGCCACAGCAGGGAGGCTTTATCTATCATGAGGCTGTAATTACTAATCTCACAAAAAGCATCAAGACTATAGCTCAGAAAACTGCAGAAGCCCTTGGTGATTTAAGGGTATCTTTAGAATCATTAGCAAATGTAGTCCTTGATAACTAAAGAGCTCTAGATTACATCCTTACCAAAAAAAGTGGGGTATGTAAGTTATCAGCTCTTCCCACTGCACATGAGTAATACTCTGGACAGGTGGTGGTTAATATCCACGCCCTTTACTAACAGGCCATATAGCAAGACAGATACAATTAAGAGCCAGATTATAACAACATATGGATTGTTGCTAAATCAATCCTACCTTCTATAACCTAGTTTCTACCCCTCTGTGGGTTCCTCGTGGCCAGACTCCTACTATCGATCTTTGGCCCATGCCTATTTAACTTGGTAAAGTTTGTATCATCCAGAGTACAACAGTTCCATAAGAAAATGATGGCCACACAGGGATTCTCACTGCTACCACCTACTAATCTTGGTGACTATGTCCCTCCACCAGGGACCTGAGATCGGGTTGCTAGAGATTTCTATTCCACCTCTGATAAGCAGGGTCAAAGCTCATAAACCAGTAGGAAGCAGTTTCAGAAGATGGACCTTCAACTCTCTACATCCCCTCAAAAGAAAGGGGGAATAAAATCTCTGAGGAGAATGAGACAGGAACTCGGCAGGATGAGACGTGTAAATACTGGATCACTGATGGGTGTTGCCTAAACAAGATGAAACCCAAATAGCACTTGAAGATAACTCTGATCTGACTCCAAAGTTCATTATGGCCTTATTATATAACACTAGTCTGTAAGGGTCTCAGCCCAGGCAAGAGAAATGCACCTTACTAGGCTCATTTTTAGCCATGTGCAAAAGCACACCTGCTCAGTAAGACTCCATGATTCAACCCAGCAGATCTTCCCTTTCCCAGAAACCATGTGCACAACCTTCCTACATTCATCACCTTGTTAGTCTAAAACAAAAAATCTTGTGCCAATCCTGTACAGGCATGTTCCTTCTCTTCAAAGTAGTCCTGTTGTTGTTGGTTCACCTGATAAATCTACTTTCACTCTTGACCTTTGGCTTGCTCTTGAATTATATCCTGTGTGAAACGAAGAACCCAAATAGTCCAGGGCCCAAAAAGGGGTCCTATCCTGCATCCACACTCTTTAACACAGAAAATACCAGCTTTCAACAAACACATTACATTGTTATGCCATTACAAACATATAGTCACACCCAATACAAAACATTAGTCAAAGGCAATATAACCAAATGTTGAAATGTACCATTAAGCAATAACGAATAATCAAATCACTAACCATAGTGCCTGAATACGGCCTAGAGCATCTTTAAATGGTATAATGAATCCTTAAGAAATAATATTGCTTCATGCAAAGGCCTTGAAATAACTTCCTCCTCCCTAATCCCTAAAATGGAATGCTAACGATCATCCTCCATACTTCACACCTAGCCTCACAATGCTCCTACCAGGGATGTTTCACTATACCCCTAGGAAAGAAACTGAGGTAGAGGCAAAATAACTTACCAAGGCCATACACTGAGTGACCAGACACAGAATAGACCCCTAGCAATCTTCATTTGAGTCCACATTCTTAAACTACTATACCATACCACCTTCTCTGATATAAAGATTCAATTAGAGCAACCATTTTCATTCATTATTGATTGAGTTTCAAAGATGAATAACATACTCTACATAAGATCACTAATAATTGCCGGATATGCTAGCAAATTAAATAGGCATTTCCAATTCTGAGTTATGAAATGATTCTTCTCATGTTAATTAATAAGTTTATATTGAGTTAAGTAAGCATAATAAAGCCAAATATTTACATTTTTCAACAAGCCTATATACTAAATGTCATATAATAAGTAAAGGTATCGCGAGAGAGATGGGGCCTCATTTTATGCAACACTGGCTATTTTAGGTTTAGACCAAAAAAAAGAGAGAGAGAGAATGGTAGCGGTAAAGAACAAACACATTTACTCATTGAGCTACAGGAACTAGTAGTAAGGCTGCAAATAATAGTGTAACAATCAAGAAAGCTCCTATTAGTTAGTCGAAAGGCTTTTTCCCTCCAGCACAAAGTCCTACCTGTAATCAGGCTGCGGGTCAGGTTACCCACAAAGCGATCAATCAGATCAATCATGCACGCTAGTTAACAGTTCAATTTAAGGATGCAAACTCTGTCTCACTCAGTGCACGACCACCACCAAGAGGTAAAGAGTTTACTGTTACCATTTTCAAAACTTGCTATAGATGTGATCTAAGATGTAAAACAAATGAAAAATCTTCTCACCCAGAGGTCTGCCACTATAAACTCCATGGGCCCAAAAGTTACAAACAGGAAGGGGTAAAACAAAGATAAAGCTTACAAAGAGCACAGGATATGGAAAAGCAAATGTTGTTAAGGAGTCAGGGAAGCTCCCAAATCTGGGATCCACCTGTTGGCATGATCGGGAAGCTAAGGAAAATGACTAGCTTTGACCAGTCACAGTTTTACGCAAAGCTGGAAGTGCCCTCATACTTGCTTGGAATGCCCACATGAAAAGAGCTCATCCCAACTGTCACAGCCAAGAGAAGCCTAGGAACACAATGTAGTGTGGAATCCTGGAGCAGCACTGGATAAAACTAGGGAAATGTGAATGAATTATGGAGTTTAGTTAGTAACAAGCTATCCACACTGGTTGTGAGAGATACACCATCCTAATGTGGGGTGCTGATAATAAAAGAAACTGGCTATGGGTATATGAGGACTCTCTAGTCTTTGAACTTTTCTGTAAATCTAAAACTATTCTTAAAAAAAAAAAAAAAAGCTGCACCCCTACTTCTGAGATGCTTACATCAAGAAAAAGATCTCTATGGGACCAGCAGTTGGTATAATGGCTATGTCACTGGACTCCCATGTAATCAACCATGGTTTGAGTCCCAGACCCAGTGGCTTAAACTCATGCCAGGTGCGCGTGCATGTATGTGTGCCCAAGATCCCGAGAAGGGAATGGAGGAGAAGGAACTGCTATGTGGCCATCCCCCCTCAGGGGGTGATTTTTTTGCTTTCTGTCTCTCTGTGTCTGTCTTTCTGGTGAGCAAATGCACCTTATAGCAAAAACCTCTCAAAGAAAGAAAGAAAGAAAGAAAGAAAGAAAGAAAGAAAGAAAGAAAGAAAGAAAGAAAGAAAGAAAGAAAGAAAGAAAGAAAGAAAAGGAAAGAAAAGAAAAAATGATCTCTCAACACCTATTATGAGAATTAACTCATCAGGACCAGCAGATTGGTAATGATTACGTTGCAAGACTCCCACGCAGTGGACCACAATTTGAATCCTGAAACCAGTGGCTTAAAACTCAAGACAACCGCCTGGGTATGCATGCCCAAAATCCAGAAAGGAAATTAGAGAATGGATTGGAGTGTGCCCATCCCCCTGGGGGGTGATTTCTTGCTTTCTATCTGTCTTACTCTGTCCCTCCAGCTAGCACACGCGCCCTATAGCAAAAATCTCTCAGGAAAAAGGGAGTGAGAGAATTAACTTATCTATTTATTAAAACACAGATTCATTGGCCCCACTCCAGAACTAGTCAAAACGTAGAAGGGACTACAGAATCTGCGTTTTTAACAAGCACATCTAGTGATTCTCGTGCACTTGAAAGTGGAAAGTCAACATTTCCCAACTCTTCACATAGAAATAGCCACCAGTGTGGCACATGGAACTGGCCCTTCCAGAGGGTGGTTCAGTCTCTCCGTATTGACCCTCCGCTGAGCAATACACCTCCAAAAGTAAAGTATCAGTGTGTAATAATGTAGCCTCCCATACATACACACACACACACACACACACACACACACACAAATCCCATATATTTTAGCGTGGGGCCCTTTATCTTCCTAAAGACCTTGAGGGGCCAGTCTCTCGCCTCTAAAGAGAAATAAAAATCTCTGTGGCGCTCGCACCTCTAACAGAGCCCGACCGCAGCCTGCGCTCGTCCAGCACTCAGTCCCTAAAATAGGAAGGGACACAACTATAGCATTCCTTGGGCGCCCTCTTTCCCATACAAAAGCTCTCGGGCTCCCTGGTGCGTTCCGGGGAGACCCTCCCCGAGTGCGCTGCCCCGGCAAAGAGCCCAGGTCCCCTGGCCAGTGATGAGGCGTCAGGCACTGCCTCGCCCCGTCGTACCCGCGGGACGTCCGGACCCTCCCCTCTCCGCC
>NW_006203528.1:72950-74098 GCF_000334495.1 Tupaia belangeri chinensis | reverse complement strand
AGAAAGAAAGAAAGAAAGAAAGAAAGAAAGAAAGAAAGAAAGAAAGAAAGAAAGAAAGAAAGAAAGAAAGAAAGAAAGAAAGAAAGAAAGAAAAGGAAAGAAAAGAAAAAATGATCTCTCAACACCTATTATGAGAATTAACTCATCAGGACCAGCAGATTGGTAATGATTACGTTGCAAGACTCCCACGCAGTGGACCACAATTTGAATCCTGAAACCAGTGGCTTAAAACTCAAGACAACCGCCTGGGTATGCATGCCCAAAATCCAGAAAGGAAATTAGAGAATGGATTGGAGTGTGCCCATCCCCCTGGGGGGTGATTTCTTGCTTTCTATCTGTCTTACTCTGTCCCTCCAGCTAGCACACGCGCCCTATAGCAAAAATCTCTCAGGAAAAAGGGAGTGAGAGAATTAACTTATCTATTTATTAAAACACAGATTCATTGGCCCCACTCCAGAACTAGTCAAAACGTAGAAGGGACTACAGAATCTGCGTTTTTAACAAGCACATCTAGTGATTCTCGTGCACTTGAAAGTGGAAAGTCAACATTTCCCAACTCTTCACATAGAAATAGCCACCAGTGTGGCACATGGAACTGGCCCTTCCAGAGGGTGGTTCAGTCTCTCCGTATTGACCCTCCGCTGAGCAATACACCTCCAAAAGTAAAGTATCAGTGTGTAATAATGTAGCCTCCCATACATACACACACACACACACACACACACACACACACAAATCCCATATATTTTAGCGTGGGGCCCTTTATCTTCCTAAAGACCTTGAGGGGCCAGTCTCTCGCCTCTAAAGAGAAATAAAAATCTCTTTGGCGCTCGCACCTCTAACAGAGCCCGACCGCAGCCTGCGCTCGTCCAGCACTCAGTCCCTAAAATAGGAAGGGACACAACTATAGCATTCCTTGGGCGCCCTCTTTCCCATACAAAAGCTCTCGGGCTCCCTGGTGCGTTCCGGGGAGACCCTCCCCGAGTGCGCTGCCCCGGCAAAGAGCCCAGGTCCCCTGGCCAGTGATCAGGCGTCAGGCACTGCCTCGCCCCGTCGTACCCGCGGGACGTCCGGACCCTCCTCTGTCCGAACCTAACGCCCTGCCCCGGCTCGTCCTAACCCGGCAAGAGGGTCTCAGCCCGCCGGCC
>NW_006203528.1:16765-72911 GCF_000334495.1 Tupaia belangeri chinensis | reverse complement strand
CCCCCCCCCCCCCCGGCGGGGCGCCCGCGGTGAGGAAGCCGGCCCGACGCCAGCGCGTCGAAATGCTGGGCGACGCCGCGGGGGCTTGTGGGGCGCCGCCAGCCACCCGCCGCTCACCCCGCCGCCGCTGACCGCGCCGATGCCGTCGAACTCCCGGCCCAGCCCGTCGGAGTCGTCGAGTACGTACGCGCCGCCGGGCGCCAGCAGTGTGCCCAGCAGCAGGGGCAGCGCGGCGCGGCACGCCGAACCCGCAGCGGCCGTCATGACTTGCCCTCGGCGTTGCCGGGGACCCTCGAGTAGGCGCTCAGCCATTGTGTGGGTCACATGACTCTTGCGCCCCAAGAGGCGAGTTTGGTCGCCGCCATGATGGAGAAGGGCAGAAAGCCGCTGACGCCGCCGTCGCCATTTTGAGTGCGGGTCACCGGCGCGCTTACCGGCGCTGTAGTGTAGAGGGCGGGCAGAGCAAACCTGATTTTGTCGCTCACGCGTCACTGATGGGGCTTGGGCCATCACGTGGACTCACTTGGCGGCTTTACTTCCGGCCTCAGCTCCTGGAGCCTTGAAGCGAAAGGAACGAGGATGTCCAAGGCACAACCGAGGAAGTATGGCCGTTAGTGGCCCACCATGGACCTCCTCCCCATCTCAGGACGCACCTACCTGGAGCTGATCTATAGCAGAGCAGCCAAAGGACCAGACTTGAAGCCCCAGTCCCAGTTTTAAGCTGTTCACCTTGGTTATTCATTTAGCTTTCAGAGCCTGGGCCGTCTCTTATGTAAAATGAAACAAGAGCATTTGGCATGGGGTACACATAATTTAACGAGATAAAAGTAAGGTACCAGGTACTCAGTGAATCATAGTTGAATTCATTCACACTTGCCAAAGGTTGGCTGAAAGAGTTTTGCTTTCTGGTAACTACCCTGGAAAATTCAGGGCTTTTAGGCTTGAAGAAATTAATATGCCACCCCAAAATATGCTACTCTAGTATATTGGCAGTTTTGAATTAAAGACACTTTAAAAATAATTAAATAAAAGCAGATGTAAGTTCACTCTTTTTTCTTTTCCGTTTCAGTTTGCGAAAGGATACATACGCTCTCCAGAGAGAGAGAGACGGAGTGAGAAAGCACCACATGGGGAATGGTTACTGTAAACCCTTCTCTATTTTTCCCTTTTTGCAGATTTGGGGTATGCATGCACATGTACCAGGAAATTTTTTTTAAGCTGCAAAGTCCAGAACCAGAAACAATTCAGTCGGGCTTGTGGGAACCAGCTGCTTTAACCACACCACTGGCTAGCATTATTCTGTTTTTTAAAAGCAAATGAATTTATGTTAAAGATGTCCTCCTATTAAAAAAAAAAATTATTAAGGGCAGAAAGTTAAAACCAAGGGAAAGCTGGACAAACCTTGTTAAATCTACCTTTATCTTCCTACTTACTTATCTACCTAATTAAATACCCTAACCCAAGCCCTTTGGCTTTATTATGCTTTTCAACTTACTACTTTTTGTCCAGTTCTGTAGACGAGAATGACTGCCTGTGATTGCCTCTGACTGCTTTTTGGCGTTCCTTTTCCTAATCAGTACTCTAGAACCACATAAATAAATGTGTATGTTTCTCTCCTTTTAATCTACTTTATGCCTGATTAATTTTTGGACCTAACCTGGACTGCTGGGGAGTTGGGATAGAGGTAGAATTTTGACTCCTTACAGCCTTGTAAACTGTCTCCCACTCAGGTGAAATGATCCAAGGTGGATAAGCCTGTATTGACAGAACAGTCGTGAATTGCCTTGGGATTTCTATCATTGGCTGAAATTTTCCATTAATTTATTACTAATAAAAAAGGGACTCCCAATAGGCTGCAGACAAAGCTTTTCTGGTCTCTCGAACAGAATATGTAATTGATTATCCGTGCCCACTCAAGGCTGAGTCACACCAGAATGGCAAGGTCAAGACCTGGAGACGTTATGATACCTGAGGCTTTGTCTCCAGCGGCCTATTTAGAATCTGATTATTTTGCCCTTAACCCCAAATCTAAATTTAAGTTTCAGGACCCTGCGCTGGCCCTGTGGCCTAATGGTTAAGAGTTAGATCCCACACAGTCAACTGCTTGGTTCCAGTCTTGGTCTCGGCAGCTTGGAAAACATACCTGGCATTGTGTACAAAAGTGCCTGACAGGATGGAGAAATGAAGGAGAGGGGTTGCAGTGTGACTACATCCTTTTAGGGGTTCCTTTCTTCCTCTCCCTCTCTCTGGCAAGCACACATGCCCGCTAGCAAAATGAAAATGTTTCAGAATCACAGTTATATTAGGAGACCTAATCTCTGTCTGGGAAAACCCATATCTCCCTCATTGGGTTTATGGGATATCCCTAAATTCTTAATAGTAGGTTATGTTTCTCTTCTTTTTAAAATATGCCTATTCTGGGGGGAACCAGCAGTTAGCGTAATGGCTATGTCGCTAGACTCCCACGTAGTCAACCGCGGTTCGCGTCCCAGACCCGGTGGCTTAAAACTCACGCTGGGCACGGGTGCGTGCATGCCCAAGATCCCAAGAGGAGAATAGAGGAGAAGGGATTGCGGCGTGACCATCCCCTCTGGGGGGTGATTTCTTGCTTTCTGTCTCTATGTCTCTCTCTGTCTGTCTGGCAAGCGCACGCGCCCTATAGTGAAAACCTCTCCAAAAAAAAAAAAAAATGCCTATTCTGGATTACCAAGGATAGTTCGGGCTTACATGTATTGTTCCAACATAATTTTTGTTTGTTTGTTTGCTATAGAGCATGTGTGCTTGCCAGAGACAGACAGACAAACGGAGAGGGAAAGTGAGAAATCACCCCCCACACACACACCCCAAGGCATATGGCCACACAACAATCCCTTTTCCATTCTCCTCTCGCAATTTTGGGCATGCACGCACACATACCTGACTTGATTTTTTAGATGCTGGGTCCAGGACCTGAATGGTAGGTATAGCTGACCATGTGGGATCCAGTGCCTACACCTCCACTCTTATCTATCTTCTGGCCCTCCAACATATTTATCAATAGTGCCCTTTTCACTCTCAGAAATGTTCCTTTGTGGGTGATAAGTTATGTAGTCTATGCACAGGCCACTTATACTTTCTTTGGTTTCTTCTTTTCCAGCTACAGCACATATCTGAAGTCTCCGCCTCCCCAGCACCACCACAGAAATGAGTCAGGATTTACGTTTGCAGAACTATCCCAGATCCATTTGTTCTAACGTGATATTTTAAGCATGAGCTGACGCACCCACGGAAGCAAACTGTGGTTGCAAGTCAAGTAAATGTGAAGCTTCCTGCCAAACCTGAAACTTTATAGCTATGGTTTGCGTATAGCACATAGAGTCACAATAATGTGACTAGATGAGAAGTACCAAGGTGACACAAAGGAAAACACCATACTCACAAAATTAGGAAGTTAAAACCAGTACCCAGCGTACATCATCTTGCAGCACACCGTTGTGTCTTATACTTGTGGACGCCCACCACAGATCTTTGTGCAAGGTGAAGAATCTACAGAAGAGGAAACATAGAAGCTTTAACAGAAAAGATAGCCTCAGCCCTAGGAAGTACTGCTAGTTCCTGTTATTTCATATGCCAAAGTATGTAATTCCTTATTGGATAAAACATGTTGTTTCTACTTTCTAATTTATATTCAGGGAACATGAAACAAGTAAGTTTCTAATGTAAAGACAGTAAACATGAGCTAAGAAGAAGATCCTTGGAGGGCTGAGCACAGCATTCACATTTGCTCAGGATGTGAGGTAAAGGGAAATGGCAGTTATCTGATGAGGGATCTGAGTTTGGCCTCCCTTGCTTCTGTGGTTTTGGGGTCAGTGACATAAACAAAGCACGGAGAGAAAAGGAGAGTCCTAGTTCTCAAATGCCAAATGAGTTTAAAAAGTAATGACAATTTTTATCTTACATCAGAGATAGTTCTGAGTATCACAACTATCCGTCAGTCATGGCAAATCTCTTTTTTCTAATGTGAAAAACATCAAAATAGGGTAATCTCTTGAGAAAGATAAGAGATCTTGTCTTTTTAATGGAAATTTATTGCTAAAGTCAAAAAGCAGTCTGTTGCCTCACTTGATGCTTTACTTTTAGAAATCTGAGTTTGGCTGCCAAAAATTTTAAGGACAGAGGCCAAGTCTTTTGACTCTTTGAACTTTCTAAGCACAGTGTGTGACCCATGTCAGATACTCCACGTATGTTAGTTGAGTTGAACTTTAAAAATAAAACCACCGAATAATCACATAAAGGGATAAGAAGGACAGACAAATCATTTGCAAAAGGAGTTGGAAAGTACGTTCCCTGGGACACACAAAAAAGGGTAAAAAAAGCCTTTTCTCTTCATGAAATATCCTGTAACATCTGCTGTTTATCTGGTCTTTCAACTCTGGACATAAGTTGCTTGATTATAACTTTAAATTATAGCACTATGCTCAGTGACTTCTCCTTAAAATATGTGAAGGGGAAGACCAGCAGATGGTATAGTGATTACATCGCTGGACTACCAGATAGTCAACCACAGTTCAAATCCCGGACCGAGTGGCTTAAAATTCAAGCAAGGCACATGTGTGTGCATGCCTAAACTCCCAAGAGGAGAATGGAGGAGAAGGGATTTCAGCATAGCCATCCCCTTTGGGGAATGATTTCTCACTTTCTGTCTCTCTCTCTGTCTCTGTGTCTCCAGCAAGCACACATGCCCTATAGCCAAAATCCCTCTAATAAAATAAAATAAAATATGTGAAGGGGTTCTCTATATAAAGACAAGATAGTTCAGAGGGCAGAATCCACCTAATACAATAAATTATTTATTACTTATTGAATGTTTTGTTAAATACCTATAAATTGCTAAATGCAAGATAGTGGTTAGAACATTAGCCCTGGGACCACAGATGCTCAGCTTCAGATTTCTCTCCTACCACCGATGGACTATGTAATTTTAACCCAGTTACTTAATTTCTTTATGATTCATTTTACCCATCCACAAAATAGACATGATGATGGTAATGAGTCGATGTGAAGATAGACCAAATTAATATTCACATAGCGCTGAGAAGATTCACCAGCTATTTACCACATAAGTAGTAAAATAAGTGGCATATATATTTAACTAGTATCACATTTGAGTTTACTGCTATCTCCACAGTTGTGATGATCCTGAACAAAATGAATTATTCCTGTCTCTGAATTGGTCTAAATATTTGTTTTTAATTGAGATTTTTGCTAGAGGACATGTGTGCTTACCAGAGGGACAGAAAGTGAGAAATCACCCCCCAGGGAGGATGACCATGCTGCAATCCCTTCTCCTCCATTCTCCTCTCAGGATTTTGGGCACACACACACACATGTGACTGGCATGAGTTTTAAGCCACCAGGTCTGGGACTCCAATTGTGATTGACTGCTTTGGAGTTCAGCAACATAACAACTTTGCCATTAGTTGGTCCCAGTCTGAATATTTTTTAACAAGGCATTTTGGGAGTTTTTTGTTTGTGTTTGTGATGGTTTGTTTGTTTTGCCTACAGTCATTCAAACCCAGGCCTGATTCTTCAGGGTGAAAGTCTTGGTGGGAGGCAGAATTCTGTGTTCTTCCCAAGTAAAGGAGCCAGATTCTCCTCCTTTCTGCTACCAGCAGCATCAGCTCCAGCAGTGACCAGATTCCCTCATTCAGTTCCTGGAAACTGTAACTTTTACCTTGGAAAAGTGACCAGATACATGCATATTTGAGAAATCATGCCTGAGTCCAGAGGAAGATCAACATAGAGTCTCCATCAGAGGTGGCTTCAAGTGCCCACAGTGGTAAGGTCAGCAGCGCCCTTTTAACCTGAATGCTCCGACAGGTGGCCTGACTATCTTTTGTGCCTTTGCTGCTAGTCCATTTTTTAAGCCTGATTCTTAAGCCTCTGCATCAATTCTGTGCCAGATCTTGATTTCTAAGTCACCTATTTCCTGTCCAGGTTAGACACATGGTTTCCATTGCCTGAAACAAAGAATCCTGACAATACAGCTCTGGTTACAATCCAGAGGTGATGCCATCATCATAAAAACAATCTCAGACTGCAGGCCAGCAGATGGCATGGAGGTTAAGGCAGCTGGATCCCACATAGCCAACTGCATATTTTGAGTCCCAGACCAAGCAGCTTGATAAACATACTTGGCATGTATGGATGCATGCCCAAAATCCCGAGAGGAGAATTCCATGTGAAGGAGCCAGATGCTCCTCTGGGAGAAGGGATTACAATGTGACCATCAAGCCCTGGAAGGTGCTTTCTCATTTTCCTTTTTTCTCTCTCTCTCTGGTGTGCACACATGCCCTGTAACAAAAAGTTTTTTTGTTTTGTTTTTAATATTGGAAAAAAATCATTCTCAGACTCCACGTGTACACTTCCCCCACTTTAAAAACTGCCTTCACAACTGTAGTTCTTTTGTTGGTGACTGTTACTGTATAGATTTGCTCAATAATAGAGCTCCAGGGAGTTTTGGTGTCTTTCTATACTGCCCCTCTGATGTGTCTATTCTTCACATTGTCAAAAACCTACATTTTTGTATTCCTGTCAGGGAATGACTCTTAGAGCCCACCTAACCCCGAATCCTAGGCAGAAAGAAAATGACAGTATATGAGGTTCCTGTCACTCATAAAATTTTTAAAACCATTTAGTACAATGCCATCCAGCAACTATAATGTAAAGCACAGATGTAATTTGAAATTTTCTAGTAGCCATGATAATGAACCCAATTATTACTGAACCTGAGTTCATATGTCCAGTGCACTAGCAGAGTCAATAGTGAAGGTATCAGAGTTTGGGGTAGAGGAAGGTCTTTATTCAAAGTGAGGGACAGGAGCTACAAAATGGGAAACAAACAAAAGTCTCAAATCCATCCTGCTAGCTGCCCCAAATCAGGATTTTTCAGCTGAAACAAGGATAAGAGAGGAGGAAATGTGAGAGAATACTAGTCTTATTCTTAATAAGACTTTCAGTGTAAGCATCATCACACAATTATGCATTTTTTTTTCCTGTTTTGGTTTCAGTAAGACAAACTCATCAATTACCATCTTAGGGTCTGTTGACTTTTCTACTGCAGAAAAGAGAAACACTTTCTGTGGAGAGCTGTTTTTTTCTGTCTTAGCGCCATTTGATTGGAAAGTAGATTTTGACTGGGAAGCAGGGGATAGGGAGACGGGAGCTCTAGGCCAAAAGGCAGTGGTTCCCACTCCTCCCTCTCTATGGCTGCTTCAGAATCTACCACCCCAAGTCTGTCTGACTCGAAAAGACTGTCGTTTTCATCAAGTCCCACCTCTCTATCCTTGTCTTAGCTATAGGCTCTGATTTCTTAGGCAGAAGGGAGGTATACTCCTCCAGGGTGTTTGTGAGTCAAGTTACTAAGACAGCTGTGGGTTTTCCCAGAGAGCTTTGTCTCAAGCACTCTTTAATGAAATTTCACGGGGAGAAGGCAAAAACAGGAATCTGGTTAGGACCCTCTGTTGTATATCGTTTCCGGATTTGTTCTCCAACCTTGTTTTAGGTCTCCTCATTAATGGTTTCCTGCTCCAGGAACTAGAGGCATGTTTCCTGCACGAAATACAAGAAATGATATAACTGCTTGATATTAACTTTATCACCCCTAGCTTTTAACATAAAAGACAACATTTAGACATACATATCTTTCTCTTTAAACAATTATGTCCCCGTGTTTTACACCGACACTGATTGAATCCACTCCTTCTCTTACACTGTTTGTTCTTTATTTTACTCTATTATTCCTTATTTTATTTTATTCATTCTTTATTTTTTATTCTATTTATTCCTTAGCTTATTCTCAGGGAGTATCCACTTGCCTGTCTTTGTCATTCCCCCATTCTCAGGCCCCACGTTCAGGCTGTAATCTACATGGCTAAACACGTTTTTTCTAAGTGGAGAAGCTGTAGATTAAAAATAAACTTAAAACAAACACACAAAAACATACCAAAATAAAAAAAAATATATATATATATATAGAGAGAGAGAGAGTGAGCCCAACTTCTCTATTAAAAAGTATCTATGGCCCCAAACCAGTCCTAGGTTTATTCTTTTAAAAGACAAAAACATAGAAGAAAAAAATAATGTTAAAATACAAAACCAGTTGTTTTCAAATGTTAATTAGTTAAAGATAAAAAAAATTTTTAAATTTAAAAAATAAAAACCTAGCACCATGTAGTTCTATGTAAGTTTTTTCTAATCCTTTGGACAAATTCTAATTAAATACATATAACTTCCTTTAGATCAATACTGCTCTGCAGATTCAATAGCAACAGACAACTAATGTATTCACATGTTAATTGCATTCATTACCCTACAAATAACTTCTCACAAAAACCGCATTTCTACATGTGTTTAAAAGTCACCATGTTTGTTCAGATTGGCCAATCTCCACAATGTTCAACATATGGTCACTGTTAATCTCAAATTGCTAATTTAGGTGGGGTAAGCTGTTACCAACTAAAGCCTAAGAAAGAACAAAGAAAGGAGAAGGGAGAAAAATACTTCAATGTAATACTTGACCCCCCTAGGGCAAAGAGAAAGCATACTGTATGGTTTAATTCTAAGTTTTATTTATAATATTGGGCGGGGGTGAGGGAGAGTGGCAGTTACTAGTGCAGTGGCTAAGGTAGTTAGATCCCACATGGCCAACTGTGTGGTTCAGGTCCTGACCCTAGCAGCTTGAAAAAACACTCCATGCACATGTGAGTGAATGTCCAAAATCTCAAGAGAAGAATGGAAGTGAAGGGATTGCGGCATGGCCATTCCCTGAGGGTGATTTCTTGCTCTCTCTCATGAGCACATATGCCCTGTACTAATTACAATATAGAATGTTGCAGCCACATTAAAGCAAAAATCATACTTTGTTTAACTCCAAATATCTAAAATACTACCATTGTAATAGAGAATCA
This sequence comes from Tupaia belangeri chinensis, assembly GCF_000334495.1. Classification (NCBI taxonomy): domain Eukaryota; kingdom Metazoa; phylum Chordata; class Mammalia; order Scandentia; family Tupaiidae; genus Tupaia; species Tupaia belangeri. The sequence continues at coordinate 63,963 of NW_006203528.1, read as the reverse complement.
ATATAAATATTTATTTTAAACATTTTTTGTTCATTTTTCATACTAAATTTTCAAAAACCTAAGCATATTTTACATGCATAACACATCTCAACTAGGATGAGCCACATTACAAGTGCTTGATGATCATGTGTAGCCTGTGGCTCCTGCCTATATTGTACTGAACAGCTCTGGTGTATCTCAGGCCTAGACACACTTATTAAATGTTCATCCCTGACTCTAAACATAAGGTTGTTCAATACCTAATATTAGTTGTTAGGACTGCTGTAACAATATAACACAGACTGGGTGGCTTTAAATACAGAAATTTATTTTCTCACAGTTCTGGAAACTAGAAGACCAAGATCAAGGTGGAATAGATTCAGTTTCTCCAGAGGTCTCTCTTCTTGGCCGTCTTCTTGCTGCGTCCTAACATGGTCTTTACGCTGGACGCAGGCATCCCTGGTGTGTCTTTATATGCCCAGTTTCCTTTTCCTTTTTCTCTTTGTGTTTTCAAATTAATCAATTTATTTTAATTGGCAAATAAAAATTGTATGTATTTATCATTTACCACATGCTTTTTAAAAAATATGTATACATTATGGAATAATTAAATTGATTTAATGGACATATGCATTGCATTATGTCATATACTTTTTGTGATAAGAAAACTTAAAATCTACTCTCTCAGCAGTTTGCAAGTCTACAGTACATTCTTATAAGTGTAGTTACCATGTTAAGTGATCAACATCTTCTCAACACCTCTATCCCAACTGGCCCTTGATAACCACCATTCTACCCTCTACTTTTATGAGTTCAACTTTTTTAGATTCCATATGGTATGTTTGTGTTTGTATCTTTGTTATTTCACTTAACAAGTGTCTTTCAGGTTCATCCATGTTATTGCAAATGATGATTTCTTTCTTTTTAAAAGATAAATAGTATATAATTGTGTTTATATATCAAATTTCCTTAATTCATTCATCTGTTGATGGACACTTGGGTTGATTCTATACCTTGTCTATTGTAAATATTGGTGCAATGATCATGAGAGTACAGATTTCTCTTCAACATGCTGATTCTATTTACTTTGGATTATACCCAGTAGTGAGATTGCTAAATTATATAGTAGTTCTACTTTTAATTTTTTGAGAGACTGCCATAGTTTTCCTTAATAGTTGTATTAATTTGCATTCCCACTAACAAAATCCAAAGGTTCATTTTTCTCTATATTTTTGCCAACACTTGTTATCTTTCCCTTTTTTGATAATTGCATTTATTATAGGTATGAGTTAATATCTCATTGTGGTTTTAATTTACATTTCTCTTATTATTAGTGATATTGAACATTTTTCATATACCTGTCGGTCATTTGTATGTCTTCTATTGGGAAATGCTCATTCAGATCTATTTTTAATTGGGTTATTTTCTTGCTATTGCTTCGTCTGAATTCATTATGTTTTAGATATTAACTGCTTACATGTACAGGTCACATATATTTTCTCCCATTCTGTAGGTTGTCTCTTCACTGTTTTCTTTGATGCATGCAAGATTTGTTTAGTTTAATGTAATCTCATTTGTCTCTTTTCTCTTTTGTTGCCTGTGTTTTTAGAGTCATATCAAAAATTACTGTCTAGACTAATATCATGGATCTTTTTCTCTGTTTTCTTCAAGTAGTTTTTCAGTTTCAGGTCTTATGTTTTAGTCTCATTCTATTAGTTGATTTTTGTAAGTGGTGTGAGATAAGATTCTAATTTCATTTTCTGCATGTGACTATCTACTTATCCCAACACCATTTATTGAAAAGACTGTCTTATCTCTATTGTATGTTCTTGACACCTTTGTCAAAAATCAATTGACAAGAGACCAGCGGTTGGTGTAATGGCTATGTCACTGGACTCCTATGTAGTTGACCACAGCTTGAGTACCAGACTCAGTGGCTTAAACTCACACCAGGTGCATGTGTGTGTGTGCCCAAGATCCCGAGAGGAGAATAAAGGAGAAGGGATTGCAGCATGACCATCCACCCAGAGAGTGATTTCTCACTTTCTGTCTGCCTGTCTCTCTCTGCCTTTCTGGAGAGTGCATGCACCCTATAGCAAAAACCTCTTAAAAAAAAAAATCAATTGACAGTAAATGCATGGATTTACTTCTGAGCTCTCTGTTCTGCTGCATTGATATACATGTCTACTTTTGTGTCTGTACTATGCTGTTTTGACTACATTAGCATTGAAGTAGATTTAAAAGTCATGCAGAGTAATATTTCTATCTTTGTTCTTTTTGCTCAAGATTGTTTTGGCTAGTCATCATTACTTTCAGTTCTTTATGAATTTTATGATTATTTTTTCTATTTCTAGAAAAAAATGTTATTCGAATTTTGATATGGATTGCATTGCCTCTGTAGATTACTTTGGGTAATATGGACATTTTAACAATATTAATTCTTCCCACTTTTCATTTATGTGTTTCCTCTTCAATTTCTTTGATAAGTGTTTTATAGTTTGCAGTGTAAAGATCTTCTCCTTGATTGAATTTATTTCTACATATTTAATTTTTTTACTTACTTATTTGTAGCTATTATAAGTTCAATTATTTTCTTCATTTCCTTTTTAGATACGTTGTTGTTAGTGTGTATGCTAATAACAAGAGTAGACATCATTTTCTCATTCCTGATCCTAGAAGAAACACTTACAGCTTTTTGCTTCTTAGTATGATGTTAGCTGAGGGTTTGTCATATATGCACTTTATTGTGTTGAGCTATGTTCCTTCCTCACCAAGTTGTTGAGAGTTTTTTGTCTTGTTTTCTTTTGTTTTTGTTTTTTTTTTAGGTTTTTTGCCATAAGGTCTATGTGTTCACCAGAGAGAGAGACAGAGACAGAGAGGGAGGGGAGTGAGAATTCATCCCCTAAGGGTCAATGGCCACTCCACAATACCTTTTTCCTCCATTCTCCTCTCAGGACTTTGGTTACACATGCATACAAACCCAAACTACAGTCAGCCATGGAGAATCCAGCACATTAACCTCCATGCCACCTGCTGGCTCCTTGTTGAGAGTTTTTTGTATGAAAGGATGTTGAATTTTTTTCAAATGTTTTTTTCTGAACCTTTTGAAATGCTTATATGAGTTTTGTCCTTTATTAATGTGGTGCATCATATTTATCAATTTGTGTATGTTGAAATATTCATGCAGTCCTAGAATAAATCCACTTGATCATGGTGAATGATCCTGTTAATATGCTATTGGATGCAGTTTCTTAATATTTTGTTCAAGATTTTGACATCTATGTTCATCAAGAATATTAGCTGTTCCATCCCTGTTCGGGCGCCAGGTGTCCCGACCCGGGGGGACAGTCGAGCAGGTTTCCTGAGTGAAGGAGTGAGAGCCGGGACAAGGGGCCTAGTGTTACAGCATGGAGACGACAGTGTCGTCCGTTTATTGTGGTCAGCACGGTACAGCACAGAGACGACGCAGTGTCACAACTCTTAAGGGTCGCATCGTCTACCGTGAGCAGCACGGAGACAATGCAGTGTCACAGCTCTTAAGGGTCGCGTCGTCTACTGTGAGCAGCACAGAGATGACACAGTGTCACAACTCTTCAGGGTCGTCCAGATATACACATTGGTGGGCCGTGATTGGTTGAATGAAGGATAGCAAAAGGTGGGTTATGATTGGTTGCTTTGTGGACCAATCATGAGGTACCCGGATATGCAAATCTGAGGGATTCTAAGCACACCGATTTGCTATGTGAAGTGGCCAATCAGAGTGTGGTGTTGAAGGTGAGGTTTTTTTGAAGGGGAGCCAATTGTGGCCTTTGTAATTGTTTGCTCTCTGAGCCTAAGGTAGCAATAGTAAGAGACTCTTGAAAAATGGCCTCAGCAGACTCGCTGGTGCACAGCCTCCCACAATTAGCCTGTAATTATCTTTGCTCATAGTGTCTTTGTCTGGCTTTTCTCTCAGGATAATACTGGGCTTGTTAAATGAGTTTAGAAGTATTTCTCCTCTTCTTTAACTTTTTTTTTTTGTTTTTTTTGAGAGTTTTTCACTGTAGGGCGCGTGCGCTCGCCAGACAGACAGAGAGAGACATAGAGACAGAAAGCGAGAAATCACCCCCCAGGGGGGATGGTCACGCCGCAATCCCTTCTCCTCCATTCTCCTCTCGGGATCTTGGGCACACACGCACACGCGCCCGGCGTGAGTTTTAAGCCACCGGGTCCGGGACACGAACCACGGTCGACTACGTGGGAGTCCAGCGACATAGCCATTACGCTAACTGCTGGTTCCCTCCTCTTCTTTAACTTTTAGAAGAATTTGAGAGTTCTTTAAATATTTGGTAGAATTTATTGGTGCATCCACAGGTTCTGGGCATTTCTTTCATAGGAGATATTTTATTATTGATTTAATCCCCTTACTCATTATTGGCTGGTTTAGATTTTCTATTTCTCCATGATTCAGTCCTGGTTAAGTTGTATGTATCTGGGAATTCATTTTTTTCTAGTTTATCAAGTTTCCTCTTTCTATAAGTATGTCAATCAGATTGGATTAGGGTCCATGCTTAGGTCTTTATTCTAAATTAACTACTTCTTAAATGCCCTCTCTCCAAATAAAATCACATTCTGAGGTACTGAGGATTAGAACCTCAACATAGGAAGTTTGAGAAGGGACACAATTCAGTCCATAACAACATCTCACAGAGGACCTGTCAGCAGCAGATTATGCTCTTGCACTGCCTGCCCCATGGAGAAGTTAGAACAGAGCAGACCCACATTCTCTTCCCCTTTTTTCCCATGGGAGGCTCAGATGCTGCCACTGGCCACTGTTGGGTGTATAGTTTGTGGTCACAGAAAACCAGAAAACTGACTGGCCAGGAAGGTTTTGAGTAACGGCTGTTTGGCTTTATCTCACCATTGTGTTGTAACATCACACTGACTCTGTGCTCTGAAAGTTCCAACTGTTTAATCCTGTGGTTGAAAACACACTGTTGTTGTATTTTCTTAACTAAATAAGAAACGCATGTCTTCAAAGTCGGTAAACTTATTGTTACATAGATTTAGCAAAACTTTAGCATAGGCCAACCACAGTTTTCTCCTATTTAAACAAGAGAAGTGAAAGTTTGATGTATTTTTTTAAACTACATCCCCTTTTTAAGATCAAAATGCATAGATATTTGATATGAATATGAAAATACCCTTTTCATAAAAGCAGAGTATAATCTGTGTAGGTAAAATTAGAGTGTGAGAGTCATGAAATACTCATATATGGAAACCCCAAATAAGCAATGTGCAAACCCAAGCAAATACGAGAATTTTGGATTAGAGTTATGAGAGCTGAAATCATTACTTTCATTTTTGTAACAATTAAAAGCTTTTAGTATGAATTTTGCACACAATATTTAAATTTTTCACTACCTTAATACTGATATAAAGGATTCTGAATTTTTAAGTTATAATATGCTAACTTGCTGTACAAAGTCAGGTACTTTATAAATGTAAGGTATTATTATTCTCAATGAAAAAAGTACAAAAAACATCAAAAACCTTTACATTCCTGATATATCCTGATTAATTCCATCCAAGATGAAAAATCTTGGTTATATCACACAATCTTTTCCATCTCTAGGTAGACACATACCCCACCAACAGCAACCCTTAATGTCCTTTTACAAATATAGACTCAAAATGTCCTGATTACAGTCTTTAAAATTAAATTTTTCATCTGAATTAATTTTGTCCTTACAAAATAATATTTTATAATTTTATGTAATTATAAATAAAAGTTTATAAGGGCAAGGTTCAAAAGTGATGTCTCTGATGTTGTTATATCTAGAAAGTGGAATGTTCTAGGACCTAATTTTATTTCATATTAAACTGCTTATAGATTTGACAAAAACTTTTTTAAGAATTATTTTATTTAACCATTTATTTATTTATTCTTAATTTGACCAGAGAGGGACAGAGTAAGAGAGAGAGAGAGAGAGTGAAAAATTAAGCTTCCAGGTCTAGGACTCAAACCATGGTCAGCCATGTGGGAGTCCAGTGTCCTAACCACCATGCCACCTGCCGGCCCCTTGACATTAACTTTTAATTTATTAAAATACTACATGACATTGTTTTTAGTTTTGCTATAAGGCATTTGTACTTGCCAGAAAGAGAGAGAGAGAGAGAGTTAAAGCAAGAAATCACCCTTCAAGGGGGATGGCCACACCATAATCCTCTCCCCTCCTTTCTCTTCTTGGGATTCTGGGCAGTCCCACACACGCCCTGTGTGATTTTCAAGCCAACAAGTCTGGGACTTGAACCTCTCAGTCTACCAAGAAGAATCCAGCACCTCAAACTCCATATCACCTGCCAATCCCTTTACTTTTTGTGATAACAACCGATGTCTCTTGCAAATAAGTTTTCAAGTTTTATAAAATTATTTGCTTAAAGCCAGTTACTTCAACTGGTTTTTGGCAATCTCTGTCTTCTATTCCAAGAAGAGAATCAAAGGAGAAACTTGCTCTCCAAATTTCTATATGTCGAATACCATATAGTACCTCAAAAAAAGGGAAAAAAAAAAAAAGGAAAGAAAAGAAAAGAAAAAAAATTTACAAAGTTGGCTACCTTAGCCTCCGTGGTCATTTTTATTAAACAACAAAACATCCATCATTTAAAACTCAGCTCCCATTTTCTCTTCTCTGTTTCATTCCCAGAAACTCTGTCTCTCTGAAACAGACTATAACATTCTCTGCTTTCTCAAATATCCAAGTGACTTCGTTCCTCTCTAGGAGTTCTTATCCATTTTGCCATTGCATTATGGTGATTATTGATCATGCCTGTTTCCTTTACTTAGTAATAAGCTTTTCTGGGGTAGTAGGCAGGCATTGCCCAGCACAGTACCCTAAAAATATAATAAATAGACTTATGTTAGTCCAGATTTGGTGGCTCACAAAGGTAGTGTACTGATCTGCAGTACTAGAAACCACATGGTCAGCCATGGGTTCAGATTCCCCACCTGGTCAACCCCAGACATATCAGGTGTGTGGTCATCCCCAGTATTCTGTAAATTAGAGAGCTGAGGAGGAGGATCACAATATCATAAGACACTGTCAAGGGTGACTCTTTCTCTCTCTCTCTCTCTCTCTCTCTCTCTCTCTCTTTCTCATGCATGCACATGTACTCTCGACCATGAACAAAATAAATAAACCTTTTAAAAACATACAATAGGTTGGGGACAGCAGGTGGGACAGCAGTTATGTCACTAGACTGTCATATAGTTGATTGCAGTTCAAGTGTCAGACCCAGTGGTTTGAAAATCACGTGTGTTTCTGTGCATGCCAAGATCCCAGAAGAAGAATGAAGAAGGGATTGCAACATGGGCATCCCTCCTGGGGGGTGATTTCTCATTTTCCCTCTCACTGTCTCTGTCTCTCTCTATCTCTCTCTCTCTCTGGTGAATGCACATCCCCTAAAGCAAAAACCTCCTAAATAAAAAAGATACAATAGGCATACATATTGATGGACTACATGAATGAACAAATGGATAAAATATCTAGTATGAAGAGACTTCAAAAGGGTCATTTAAAAAATTGAAATTAAAGTATGAGTTTATTTTGGTGGAAAAAAATTGATATCCATGCATAACTTTTCATATACACATTTTCATGAACCTTTTTAAAAAATCCTTGTAAATGTTCTATTTAGTTAAAGCACATGTAATATCAGTACACCTTTGTCATTAAGATGCCAACAGAAAAGTGAGGTATGAAAACTACACTATAATAAATGGTAAACATATTTTTAAAGTATTAAGAGATTTATTTTGTTCAAACTTGGCGAATGTCTGCTCTTCTCATTAAGAAGCTACTTCCTCATTGGTTTATGATGAAATGAGCGCAATTTCCTTTCCCCTCAACAGTGCTGGTTTCTCTTTCGATGCAAGCAGATTTATTAGACTCCTCAGTCAATGAAAGTATCACCCGAAGAAACGCGGGTAAGTATAAGATTAAAGAATTAAATAAGATTTGCAAGTAGATAACATACTTAGGCGTGATTGTCAACTGTGTTCCACAGCATTGGATCTGGGGTGGGCTGTATAAATATGGTGATGCAATGCATTATGAGCAAGAAAAACACATGGTTTCCTCTATTCTGAGCAGGGGTAAAGGGATGGCAAAACTTAACTTTAGGAACAATTAGGTAAAACTGTGAATATTGAAAAGAAGTATGTTTTTACCCCATTTCATTTTCAGAAAATAGAGTATTGGCAAACTTCATTAAGTGTTTAGGAAGAACTCTATAAGCTCTCGGCTGTAGAGCCATCTGGCATCATTTCCTCATCAGTACTATGATTAAGTAATACATTCTATACTCATCAAACATAGTGTGAAATTAGAAAAGATTATTTCCAGTAAATGTCAATTTATAATTGTTATGAAATGACTGTCAGTTCCTGAAACATAGGACAGTCTTTGTAAGTAGCTATTAGACTAATCAATGAAAGCAAACATGTCCTATAACATTGTAGAAAACATTTTAATTTTGGTAATTGTTGATGACTTGTACTATTTTTAAAGCTGATTAAGAATGCATATACTTTAATATTTCGTAGAATGTCTTTTTTGGCATTTGGTAAAAATTTAAACAAAAGGTTTAAATTCATCCAAATTTCTCAGTGTTGGTTCTAACACTGTTTTCCCCAAAGTTTTATTGAATTAGCCAAAATAGTATCTGAAAATACAAATAAATAAGAAGTATGGATTCCTTTTTTTTAAAAAAAAACTCATAACCACAAAAATTAAATGAACAACTATTACTTTAATAGAACAACAGATCTTGGATTTGTTTATGTGTGACATGTTACACTCTGAGTGCATCTCTTCTATGCCTTGGCTCAATGGCAAAGATAAGTTATCTCCTTTCAGGAAATGTAGGGGACAGCACAAAGAATGGCAGCAGATTACCGCTATGGCCAGCAAAGCCACAGTATCTGCGTGTAATAAAACACATGCCATGTTTCATGTGCTAAGTATGTGGCTTTGTCTCATTTCAACAACTCTTTGAAATGGATGCTAATTTACACAGGTGAGAATCAGCACTTAGGTGAAAAAACCTGTATGGTCACAGATCACCCAAGGACTATTGAAAGGTTTTCAAACTGCCTCCAGAGCCCATGGTCATAACAACAAGCCCACATGACTCCATTGCTCAACAGAGAAAAGACCCATTATCGGGCCTCATCATGCCATTCTGTCCTGTGGTTGTTTTAGTCAGGACAGGGAACTCTCACAGCTAGAGAAATTAATTCTATTGAGAACTTCATAAAGCTTCCTGAAATCATTTTTTCCTTTGTATCCATCTTATTTTTTAAGCAAAAAGATGCATATTTGTTGGATGATATGGACAAAGGCGGAAGAGATGTCCACTGCCCATCACCCAACTCTCAGTCTTTGTCTTGAGAGAAAATATTTTCATGGTTCAGCTGTTCTCCCTCGAGGTATGAGCCTCGTGTTAGATGTGAGATCATGCATGTGACAGCTCCATTTTCAGTAACTTATTCAATCTTTTGTTCATCTCAGACTTTATTCTAATATCATTTTCCTTCTTCAGTTAAATCCTCTACAGATTTCTTTGAGAGAATTTTTGGGGTTAATTTTATCAGTACAGTTCATCCAAAATGTCCCAATAGTTGCTCTTAGCCTTGAAAATTAGTTTTGTTGGGTATATAATTATAGGATGACATGTTTTCTTAGAAATTTAGAGCTATTAATTATCTGCCTTGTATTTTCATGACTGGCATTGAGAAGTCATTTGTGAATCTAAATTCCATCTTTTGTAGATAGTTCATCTTTCTTCTGGCTCTTTTTTTGTTAGTCTTTGATGATCTTCAGTTTCACTGCAATGTGTCTAAGTATATAGCTTTTCCTTTTTGTTTATTTTTAACATAATGTAGAATTTTCTAGGCTTCATGAATCTTAGAATTCCAAGTTTTCCATCGATTCCAGAAAGCTCTCAATCATTACTTTTGCAAATATGACCTAGTCTCTCTTTTTATCTTTATGGAATTCCATATATACAAATCTAAACCTCTTTATTTTTTGTCTCCCTGGTTTTTTCCCATTACTTTTACAATCTGATAATTTTGTGTTCTTTCTGCTCTATCTTGCAATAGACTAATTCTCTCTTCAGCTGGATCTAATCATTTGGTTAATCCCTGTGTTGATTTTAAATTTAAATTATTATGTTCTTTTATTTCTGGAAAGTCTACTTCAATCATTTAAAAAATATTCCTAGTATTTTTAAGTAGTCTTTTGCTCCTTACTCACGTGTTCAAATTCTTTCTTTTATTCCTTTAAACATATTAACCACACTTGCTTTATGTTACAGATATATTGGGTCATTGGGAAAGTCATGATGCAGTTTTGCATAAAAAAATATATTCATGCCTTTCTCAATGACCTAATGTTAATTTTCTCTCTAAAACTTTTTTGGGGCCCTCTGCTTTCTTGTTTCGGCTCAATTTAATACATAGAGGTGTGTGTGTGTGTGTGTGTGTGTGTGTGTGTGTTTGTGTGTGTGTGCTTGTGTGTGTATGTGTGTGTGTGTGTATGTCTTTGAGGCCTAGATTGAGAGAGACTTTTTCAAGGGAGGATTGTTTACTTCTTCTAGGTACTAAGGATTTATTTATCCATTTATTTTACATAGTCAAACCTTATTTTGGGTGAATTTATTTCCATAAATATTTAAATTATGTATTTATAGTGTTGGTTTGTTTCCCTGAATTATTTTTTAATACGAGGAATAATAAAATCATATTACTTCTTAGGAAGACAAATAGGTAAAACAGAGGTTATTGTCTGTCAATATGCTTTAACATCCCATCACCTACAGCCTTATGATTCTACTGTTTAACTTTTTGTATATAATACGATATACATGCATATCAATGCACATATCCCCTGTATGTACAGTTTGATAAGTTTTTATAAGCTGAGAAAATTCATGGAACCAGTACCCATATCAAAACAGTTACCAAAATCTCAGAAGTCCCCCTCATGCCAGTTCCTTCCCAAAGGTAACCACTACTTTGGCTCCTAACAGCATAGATTAGCTGCCTGGTTTTTATCAGATATTTATACTAGTTCATGTCTGTCTTTTTCTTTCCTTTTTAAAAAGAATTATTTCTTTAATTTTATTTATTATTTTTTAATTTGCTGTAGTTCACATGTGCTCGCCAGAGAAAGAGAGAGAGAGAGGAAAGAGAGAAAGCAAGCTGCCAGGTCAGGGACTTGAACTAGTCAAGTCCATGTAGAAGTCCAGTAGGAGTCTAGCACCTCAACCATCAGGATACCAGTTCCCCCCAGTGTCTGTCTTTTTTCTATCACTCAACACTAAGTTTGTAAGCTTCACTCATGTGATTGCATGTAACAATGTTTTATCATTTTCATGGATGTAAAGATTTCAATTGTGTTAATTTACCAATTTACTTATCTATTCTATTGCTAATAGGTGTTCTAGTCGAGCTATTTTACAAATGGTGCCACTGTGAACATCTGATTCTAGTACATGTCTTTTGTAAACACATATATGTATGTATTTGTGCTGAGTACATACCTAGAAGTGGAATTTCTAAATCACATGGTAGGCTTAAGTGCCAGTTTTCCAAACAACAGTGTATGAGTCTAGGTAGTCTACATCTTCACCAACACTTAATTTTTTTTTTTTTCATTTCATTTATTCTGGTGGGTGTGAAGTGGTCTCTCATTGTGGTTGTACTTTGTATTTCCCTGATGACTAATGAAGTTGAGTACATACGTTGGCCTAAATTTTGTGGGGCCAGACTAACAGTGTGAACTCAGACTCTGTTTCCAAGTGAGGACCTGCCAGGAATATTCAGAAAAAAAGTTTACGTTATAGTTCCTCACATTAATCAAGCTGAAGCAGAAAACTTGCCTGTTTTTCTCTGCTGTCTGAAAGCGTCTGTGGAATTTATTTAACTCCCTCGTTTACCTTGTCCCTGAGGATAGGGCCCCTGGATCTCAATGTACCTGGGTTGGCCGAGGCGCCTTTCTCACCTTATGGGCCCAAATGTTGTCCCTAGTTCCTCTGATCCAGAGGCTCTAATCAATTTCTCTAGGTCCACAGATGCCTCCAGAATATCCAGTTCACTTACTGTTCATGTACTCCCCTCATCTCAGCTCTTTTTCTCTATCACAATTGTTTTTCCTCTCCAGAAGGTTCCCTAGAGACTTAAATGGCTGTTTTGCACATTTTGTTCATGTTTGGGTGTAGACAAATGAGAAGATTTCGGGAGTTTAGTTCTCCATTTAAAGAGTGACATGTAATATGCACTTGGATTTGTTTTACTCTACTAGGAAAATCCTGTGCCCTCTGATGATAGATCTCTTCTGCCTAGAATTCATCAGTACTTGGAATAAAAGTTCTGATGCCTGGTCTAGATGCCTCTAAAGCTTTTCTGTGAAGATCTCCATTAGGTGACTCATCCAACACCAACGGGTTTCACTAGCAATGGAATATGGAGCACGGTATTTCTCTACTCTAGCATGGAAAAAAGGATGAATCCTAGCTACTATATATGACATCATAGCTCTGTAAAGAAACAAACCTAATAAACAATCAGATAGACAGGTGGAGAAGGATGATCCCAAGAGTATGCCCCAAATTGAGAATGTCCTGTCCTCTCATTTATAAAGCATAAGAATGATAGTGAGTTAGCCCCCAAAGGAAGCAAAAGGGTAAAGAGAAGAGGTAGCATTATCTAACTGTATTGTTTTGGCAAGTTACTCTATTTCAAAATTCTACAACTTTATCATATTTCTTATGAAAACATTTCCTAGGCTAATAAAGTAATTTTTGAAAGTGCCTTATACCTAAATCATATAGAGAAGTATAATAAAAAAAAATTTTTTTGGAGAGGTTTTCGCTCTAGGGTGCGTGCGCTCGCCAGACAGACAGAGAGAGACATAGAGACAGAAATCGAGAAATCACCCCCCAGGGGGGATGGCCACGCCACAATCCCTTCTCCTCCATTCTCCTTGCAGGATCTTGGGCACGCACGCACATGCGCCTGGCGTGAGTTTTAAGCCACCGGGTCCGGGATGCAAACCGCGGTCGACTACGTGGGAGTCCAGCGACATAGCCATTATGCTAACTGCTGGTTCCCAAGTATAATAAAAATTTGAAAGTGTGTAATATATGATTTATCATACACTCAAAGGCTCTTATTGATCATAAACAAATCATTGAGTTTTCTATCCTTAGCTGCTAAAATGGCTTAACTTTAATTTTGTTATGTATAATGAGAAATAAAATCCCCTCTAATATAGCAATCTCTCCAGTAATTTTTAAAAATATTTAAATAAAATATATAGAGATTTTTAACAGCTCTTGACATGTCACTATTCTCCTGCCCCAGCCTCTCGGTTAAGTAGGACCACAGGTGTGTACCACTGTGTCCAGCCTGTTTAGGTTGGTCTGGGAACCTAAACTACACATCCCATGAGGCCTCAGCGTCCAAGTAGCAGTGTCTTAGCACAACCACAGCTGAGCCTTTTGAGTAATTCTTATATGAAATATCTCAACCTGATTTTATTTATTTAAGTCAGATAATTAAATTATGTTCCTATTTTTAAATACCTTTATTGTAATTTAATGCATTTTCATTATCTTCAATAATGAAATCAAAATGTTGTTTCAAAATCATGATCATGATGAAATTATGTATCTTTTAACCATCTAAACTATTCTGGTTCATCTTTTATTACAGAAACAAGGTATCTTTTAAAAAGATGTCAGTCTCTGAAAATAAAGCCTTATGTATTGGGGATGCCAGGTGCCATGAGGTTGAGGCACCGGACTTCCACATGTCCAACCATGGCTCAAGTCCCAGATCTGGCAGCTTGCTTTCTCACTTCCCCTCTCTCTCTCTGGTAAAATTAGAAAGTAATAAAATAATAAATAAAATTAAATAATTATTTTTTAAAAGCCTTGTATATTCATGTTTGCATCAATGTTCTATTAGATTCATGAAGAAAAACGAACTGGGACAACACTCCATGGATGCTTAGGGACACCCCAGAAAATCTTTGAAGGTTCTTTGTCAGCGTTCTGGGATAATGAACACATGGACCTTTATTTGTTAAATTCAGTTGATGGCTTGAGCTAGCTCCCAGAAGTCTAGATTCTGACTTCCAGACATTGATGTTTGTGGGAAATTTATCTTTATCTGTACTTCAAAAGCATTGGTGAATTAATTAGAGCTTTTGAAAACAAAGAAAAAACGGAAAAATAAATCTTAATAAAGATAATTCAATGTTGGATACAAACAGTAAGGTAAACTTACTCTTCTGTTTGACTTCAAAGTAACAGAATTGCCATCCCCAAAAGGAAAAATGAACAGCACCTGTATTGGAGAACAGCATAACCTGGAACACTATTTGTTTCCTGTTGTTTATATCTTTGTAATTATAGTCAGTGTTCCAGCCAACATCGGATCATTGTGTGTGTCTTTTCTACAAGTGAAGAAGGAAAATGAACTAGGAATTTACCTCTTCAGCTTATCACTGTCTGATTTGCTATATGCATTAACTCTCCTTCCGTGGATTGATTATACTTGGAATAAAGACAACTGGACTTTTTCTCCTGCCTTGTGCAATGGAAGTGCTTTCTTAATGTACATGAACTTGTATAGCAGCACAGCCTTCCTCACCTGCATCGCTGTAGACCGGTATTTGGCAGTTGCCTATCCTTTGAAGTTTTCTTTTCTAAGGTCAAGAAGATTTGCATTCATGGTCAGCATAGCCATCTGTGTATTAGAAGCCATCTTCAATGCTGTGATGTTGTGGAAAGATGAAACAGCCACTGAATATTGCAATGCCAAAAAGTCCAATTTTACTTTATGCTATGACAAATATCCTTTGGAGAAATGGCAAATTAATCTCAGCTTGTTTCGGACATGTTTCGGCTTTGCAGTACCTCTGATCATTATAATGATTTGCAACCGGAAGGTCTACCAGGCTGTGCAGCATAATCAAGCCACAGAAAACAGCGAAAAGAAGAAAATCATAAAACTACTTATTACTATCACATTGACTTTTGTCTTATGCTTTATGCCTTTTCACGTGATGTTACTGATTCGCTGCATTTTAGAACACGATATGAGCTTTGATGACCACCAAAGGTCTGGGAAACATACTTTTGCAATATACAGAATCACAGTTGCATTAGCAAGTTTAAATTGTGTTGCTGATCCAATTCTGTACTGTTTTGTAACCGAAACAGGAAAGTCTGATATATGGAATATACTGAAATTCTGCACTGGGAAGCATAAGAAATCACAAAGACAAAAGCAAGGCGTATTTTCTGTATCTACGAGAGATACTATGGAACTAGAGATCCTGGAATAGAAAAAAAAAAGAAGGTGGGAGTGGTTATGCTTTATAGTATTATATCATCGATTTTGCATTATGGACAGGAAATCTAGCATGAGAGGAGACTAAAGTTTCTAAGTGAGTATTTTAATCTTGTCAAATGGAAATAGGCTACAAGTATGTTGTTTAGCTCGCTCCCTGACTTCTATTAAATGAGGTTTATTAAATAAAAATGTAATATTTCCCTAATGACTCAGAGTGATTACTGTTAATGGTAATTATTTTTGCTTCTATGCTATAATCCTTCATAGGTTAGGGAGATACGTAAGACTGTGTGTCTTTAAGTCAGGAGCCTTTGTGTCTGGTTTTTTATGATTTTTCTCAGACTTTGTTTAGATTCCAGGCTGTCAGTTCTCCAAACTCTATGTCCCTGTCTCCAACAACCCCAGCTACTGAATCCTGCCAGTGATCTTCTCATTCACTAACAAACATTATTTGAACCTACTCTGTGTACTATACTAGGTTTTGCCTAAGTACTGGGGTGGGAGAAGAAATGGTCTCATAACACCTTAGGAAGTTTACATCAGTTTGGAAACACCATCCCCAAGCATGAAAATGTCTATATAAAGTCAAAGTAAATAGGCTCTGAGTTTGATTTTGATTTCTTTTCCATTTTAGCTGCAAGATTACCAGAAGTTTTATCTCTAGAACAACAGTTATATTAAATCTTATACTCAGAGGCTTCTTGGTGCATTTAGAATATGTAGAGAGTCTTTATATATATTTTTTTGAATATTCACTGTAAAACTTGTAGAAATTACTATGCCTAGTTTTAGGTAGGCACTTGGTAAACATTTTTTTTTCCTATTCCAAGTATTTTTAAGATTTTAAAAAAATAATTATTTACTTAATTTTATTTTTGTATGATTATGATTGTTATTATTTAATCTGCTATAGGCAACATGCACTCACCAGAGAGAGAGCATAAAAGTGGGAAAGCAAGCCGCCAGGCCGGGGACTCAAACCACAGTTGGCCACGTGGGAGTTCAGCGTTTTTAACCACCACGTGGCCTGCTGGTCCCAAGATTTTTTTATCCTATCCTTCTCCTTTTCTTCTTCCCTTCCTTCTCTTTCCTATCTGTTCTTTCTACTCCCCCCAAAATAATCAGATGGACAAATGTCTTGATACTATTTGGTACCCTCACGTTATAAAACAAAATGTTCTGTGAAACATTCTCAACAGTGCCTGCATTCTGAGAAGACACTCACTGTGGGCCTCGGTATACAGAAAGACATCCTTTTGTGTTTATTTATTTTTTCTAAGAGAGATTTTTTGCTATAGGGTGCATGCTCTTGGCAGAGAGACAGAGAGAAAGAAAGGAACCACCTCCAGGGTGATGGACATGCCACAATTCCTTCTCCTCCATTCTCCTTGGGGATTTTGGGCACACACATGCCCCCAGTGTGAGTTTTAAACCTTCAAATCTGGGACTCAAACTGCAACCCACTACATGGGAGCCCAGTAAAGTAACCATTATGCGATCTGCTGGTCCCAACATCCATTTTTATTTTGTTTAAATTTCTGATTTTTTATTTTCTTATTCAGAGTGTTAACTTTTAATTAAATAGACATCTTGGATAACCAGAGAAAGGACCGAGTACAGGTTTTTAAAACTTCCATTTTTTCCTACCTAGTCTAGGAAGGCTTTCTGGATAGAGGGGAAATTAAAAGACAACAAAAGCAACCACTTGTAGTCCCATAGCCTAGTGGTTAAGGGAATCAGATCCCTCGTGACCATTCACAGTTCAAACCCTAGCCTATGTGCATGTATGTGCATGCCTCAAATCCCAACAAGATGGAAAAATGAAGAGATTACGGCATGACAATGCTCAACTGGAGGGGAGGGTGATTTCTCCCTCTCTCTCTGTCTCTCTGGAGAGCACATGTACTCTCTGGCAATAAAAAAAATACTTTTTAATTTGGTGCCAAGTATATAATATTATCTTTCTAGCAGCATCCTGAGCAAATCTGGTTACCCAATTTGATTTATTCCCTTTTCTGTTTTCAAACAAACAGGTCTCCATAAAACATTAGCTTTCTATTCTCTAACATAATGATCAAATAAACAGTTATTTATCAATTGCCTCTATTGACTTTATTAATTTATTTTTAATTAGGTAGTACTGATTTTAAAATACAATTTGTGATACAAAGCGTATAGGCATTTCTTTTTACAATATTTGTATCTTGCCCTGCGCCGTTTTTTTGCCTAATCTTTATTGTCATCATTCTGTCATCCGTTCATGGGCCCCCTGTATTTTTCTAGTTAAATCCATCCATAGGTTGCTATGGAAACACAACAGTTACTTTAACACCCTGACCCAGGAAGGCCTCTGTGAAAATAGACCTCTTTGTCTAGGTCTATCAGATGACTCTGCCATGGAATCAAAAGACTTCTTTCAACAGAAACACACAAATAACACATGTTTATAGACAGGCACAGATAACTTTTCAAAAACAAACAAAAACACAAAACCCCTGGACCCATTTAGTATGTACTTCTACTAATTTATAAGCAAATACCAACTAGTAGAACACTTACTACCTCCTTAGCTTTTGAAATAATGCATCATCTGGGAATTTTCATTCTCTTGTTTACTAAATCTAAAGCCAAGGGGAACATTTTTAAGATTCTTTCTCCCTGGGGACCAGCAGTTAGCGTTTAATGGCTATGTCGCTGGACTCCCATATAGTCGACCACGGTTCGAATCCTGGACCCGGTGGCTTAAACGCATGCCGGGTGCGTGTGCATGAGTGCCAAAGATCCTGAGAGGAAAATGGAGGAGAAGGGATCGCGGCGTGGCCATCCCCCCTGGGGGGTGATTTCTCTCTTTCTATCTCTCTGTCTCTCTCTGTCTTTCTGGAGAGCTCATGCACCCTATAGCAAAAAAAAAAAAAGAAAAGAAAAAAAAGAAAAACACCAAGATTCTCCCTCCCTGTTCCTTCTTTCTTCTTTCTTTCTCTCCCAATCAGAAGTGACTGCTAAGGGAGCTGTGGTTAAACAAACAAATAAACCAAGAAAAACTTTCTGTCTTCATTTTTTTTCCTATTGTTGTACTATTCCAGAATAAAATTCAGTACCGGGCCGGCAGGTGGCGTGGTGGTTCTGGACTCCTATATGGCCGACTGCAATTTGAGTCCCGGACCTGGCTGCTTCCTTGCTCGCTCTCGCTCTCTCTCTCTCTCATCAAATTAAAAGAAATAATTTAATTAAGTTAAATATTTTTTACTCTCTCTCTCATCAAATTAAAATAAATAATTTAATTAAGTTAAATATTTTTTTAAAAATCCAGTCCCAAGATATTTCCTTTCATTTTCATTTACTAGGTAGACACCTTGAAGGAAACTTAATAGAAAGTTAATTTTAAAGAAAATAGGATATGTATTTAAATTATTGACCGTTCACGATCGAAACACCTGATTAAATATAAGCAAATCTTCGACCGCTTTTTCTCTTTTATTCTTTGGTGTCTCAAATGGCTTAAAGATGAAGCATAAGGTGATTAACTTCACGTTATTAGCTGCAGTCGCTGAATGCACCTGGCTCAAAGAAATAAGCTAACAATGGCCAAAGCAGCTTGCACCTGGGGCGAGAGGAAAGTGATGTAAAAGTTAAGATTTTTCTTCTCTCCTCCAAAGATCCTGTTCTTAACCACATCCCTTGTTGCTGGCCAAGCAAATGCAGGCGGGAGTTTTTTGTGCGGCCGCTAGGTGTCGATCACGTTGTCTCAAGAAACCTTGTTCTTCACAGCTTGCCACCCGCCCCTGAAGAGCAATGGCCCGGATAACATTTTCTCATCCAGAAATAAGAAATACCTCCTACGAACTGGACATGAATTGAGGAAAAGACTGAAATCTCTTGGCATCATTTATTTATCTCTTCTCTGGAAAGCTCAGCAATCCTCAGATCATTTCATCGGGTCTAAACTCGCTATGTCAAGCCAAGCAATCATTTTTTACAATTAGGCAACATTGATTGATCCATGTGTAAGAGAACATGGGCTAAGTTGTGTCATTTCTGCAGGATTGTGAATATAGCTTTGAAGATTTGCCCTATGTAGTTCTCCCACCATAAGAAAAATCTGGCCACTTTTCATATGAATAGAAACATGAAACGTTTAAGTTATAAGCAGTCTGCATCTTTGTCTAATGTTATGAATTTATTATCTATGGGAGTCAAGATGGAATTTAATATATGCATGATTTTGCATTTTTAATTTGTTATTATTAGATCTCAGCACTAAAAAACATTACATCTGTTATTTTGAATTGTTTAAATTTGTTCTCCCCCCAAAGAACAGTAATATAATCATGTTCTAATTTAATAGCATTTGCATATCATCAAATAGACAGTGGTCTGAAATTTGCTTTACTACTGCCTATAATTTACTGAGGCCTGCTGTAAAGCACAGTGAGCATAGGCATTTTTACATGTTAAAAAAAATAGTTTAGGGAACCAGCAGTTAGCATAATAGCTATGTCACTGGACTCCCACGTAGTCGACCATGGTTTGCGTCCCGGACCCAGTGGCTTAAAACTCACTCCGGGTGCGTGTGCGTGCGTGCCTAAGATCCCAAGAGGAGAATGGAGGAGAAGGGAATGCGGCATGACCATCCCCCCTGGGGGGTGATTTCTCGCTTTCTGTCTCTATCTCTCTCTCTGTCTGGCGAGTGCACGCACCCTATAGCAAAAATCTCTCCAAAAAAAAAAAAAAAGTTTATGGGGCCAGTCAGTGGCCTGATGGTTGGAATGGTTGAATCCCATGTGGCTGACAGCACAATTTGATTCTCAGAGTTGGAGACTTGAGAAATGTATGAGGTGCAAGTGCATGCATGCCAAAATTCTGAGAGGAGAATGGAAAAGAAGTGACTGATGCATGGCCACCCACCCAGGGAGGGAGTCCATGCTCTCTCTCTCTTTCTCTTTCTGTCTGACAAGTATACATGCCCTATAGAACATTTATTTTAAAATAGGTTATGGGATTGGCCCTGAAGTGCAGTGGTTAAGTTCCGTGCATCAGGAGTGAGCGTCCACATAACCAATTGATATTCTAATCCTGGGTCCAGTGGCTTGAAAAACATGTTGGGAAGGACCAGCAGATAGTGTAATGGTTATGTCACTGGACTTTAATATAGTTGACCATGGTTTGAATCCCAGACCTGGTGACTTAAAGCTCATGCTGGGTGCATGTGCATTCATGCCCAAGATCCCAAGAAGAGAATGGAGGAGAAGAGATTATGGTGTGGCCATCCCTGCTCGGGATGGGGGGAGCTGACTTCTCTCTTTCTGACTTTCTGTCTCTGTCTCTCCAGTGAGCGAATGCACCCTATAGCAAAATCTCTCTCTCGCTCTCTCTTTCTTTCTCTCAAAATACAAAGACAGGGAACCAGCAGTTAGCGTAATGGCTATGTCGCTGGACTCCCATGTAGTCGACCGTGGTTCGAGTCCTGGACCCGGTGACTTAAACTCACGCCAGGCACGTGTGCATGCATGCCCAAGATCCCGAGAGAAGAATGAAAAAGAAGAGATTGCGGCATGGCCATCCCCCCTGGGGGGTGATTTCTCACTTTCTACCTCTCTCTCTCTGTCTGTCTGGCAAGTGCACGCGCCCTATAGCAAAAAATAACTCAAAAAAAAATACAAAGACATATTGTATGCATGTACATGAATTCTCCAAATCCTGATAGGATGGAGAAAAGGAGAGAAGGGATTGCAGCATGAGCACACCCCACTACAGGGTACACTCTCTCTCTCGCTCTCTCTTTTTGGCAAGTGCACATGCCCTTTAGTAGTAAAAAATAAGGGGAGGGGCTGATGATTCCTCAAATAATGCTACAATTAAGTGTTCAAAGATAAACCATGCCAATAGAGAAATATGTAGAGAAGTCTCCACATTATTATTTTAGTGCAAGCTCTAGAATAAAAATATAGATTATCTAGGAAATGCGTGCACATATAATTTCCAATCCAATATAATCAAGATACATTCTGCAATGACTTGACTCTCTAATACTATGTAAAATGTTAACTTCAGTCCTCAGCATTTCATTGAAAGTTCTTGGATATTTGACTGAATTTGTAAACATCCTTCTAAAAAAACACCTTTCATAATTAACTCTAGTGTTCCTAGGCTTCCCTCCAGCACTACTGACACTAACAAGTGATAGAACTTGGAAAGTTTGACTTCACAATTGCAAACACTCTTGTTCTTACCCCTACAAGGACTATTCTTATAAGTGCTCTCACTAATAATTGTAATTATTGACTGAAAATATAATAAGTCAATTAATGGAATGAACTTAACAATGGTATCATTTCATGCTTTGTCTTAACCCCGAGGTTCACTTCTTTTGTATTTTTCTCATTTTAGGTTTTTGTCATAGGACCTGTGCACTCACCAGAGAAAGACAGACAGAGACAGTAAGAGGGAAAGTGAGAAATCACCCCCCAGGGGGATAACCATGCCACAATCCCTTCTCCTCCATTCTCCTCCTGGGATTATGGACATGCACACATATCAGACGTGATTTTTCAAGCCCCAGGTCCAGGACTCAAACCTTAGTCGGCCATGCGAGAATCTAGCACCTTTACCACCATGCTACCTGCTGGCTCCTAGAGTTCAATTCTTAAAACCCTTCAGGCTATTTGTATTTTTGGCTCATAAATTTTAAGATTATATGGGAAAATAAAGTTAATGAGAAAAATCAATATTCTTTACATTTGCTAAAGCAAAACAGTAGAAACAGACATTATAAAAACATTTCATTTGTAAAATTTAAAAACAGCCATTGCCCTGCCGATATCCATCTACCATTTCTTACTCATAAGAAATGTTTTTAGGCTGTTAAATCCCTAAATTTTTAGTTTAATGTTCATAAACTGACTTAATTTTGTTGCAGACTAAATACTGGCATGAGTCTCTGCTTACAGAGTTAGTGCTACAGAGAATATTGCTGTGTTTTGTGTGTCAAGAGTCAATTTAATTAAAACTCCCAGCCCACATACTGTCAAGCTACAGAAAATTATATCTCAGTCATTACAGGATTGTCTTCCTCTTTTGAGTTCACACTGGAATCAAGGAGGTTCACATGATGCTAAGAAAATGGAGGCAGGGGGTCAGCCTTGTAGCCTAATGGTTAAAGCCTGATCCCACATGGCTGATAGTAGTTTGAATTCAGACCCCAGCGGCTTAAAAAATACCAGGCACATGTGTGTGCATGCCCCTAATCCCGACAGGATAGAGAAATGGAAGAGAAGGGATTGCTGTATAACCCTGCCCCATTGGGGAATGCTATCTTCTTTTCCCTGTCTCTCTTTGTCTCTATCTTGTGCCCTCTGGCAATTAGAAAGAAAGAAAGAGAGAAGGAAAAGAAGAAAGAAAGAAGAAAGAGAGAAAGAGAGAAAGAAAGAAAGAAAGAAAGAAAAGAGGGAGGGAGGGAGGGAAGGAGGGAAGAAAGGAAGGAAGAAAGGAAGAGAGAGAGAAAGAAATAGAAAGAAAAAGAGAAGAAGGGAATGGGCTTCTTACAGCCCTCGATAAGGACCACAAGAGCCAGATAAAATAATTCAATTTCTCAAAGAGCTTTCCTGTTGTATTTTCAAATCCCGAAAATACTGCTGCCCTGAGTGCCCACCCACTGAACCAATGAGTTTTCTTCTTTAGGAAAAGGAGGAATTTTAGCTAGAAAAAGAAAGTCAACCTTGTGTGTGTCACTAGTGAGCAGAGTCTCAAAAGCCAGACATTATGAAGAAAGCAAAACTGTGTAAAATCCCTAAGCTTCCCATTTCCTGTTAACAAATGGGCCTGAGTGACTTAAACTTGGAGTTTTCTGTATGTCAGGGAAAGTGAGGACCAATTATAATGTAAACAATACTGTTCTGTAGGGACCTGCCTGCTCTCCCTACCCCAAGAACCATAAGGAGTTGGCAAGAAAGAACAAAATGAGATGAGAGGTCTGAGACAAAAGTTGACCCTCATGTCCTGAGAGCAGTTCCAGAGTAAGAGTCATCAGTGCCAGTTGTCTGCTTTCCTTGAAGGCAGCAGTAAGCCTCCAGAGGACATGCCATATTCAGCCTGATGTACCTCATTTTGTTACAAAAATAGGGTTTGGCATACAGTGTTGGAGGTTGAGCTCTGCATGAGAAATTCATATCATCCTCAACTGGACTGGTATGAAGTGTATTCATGTTGGATAACTTCAACTTACAAGCAAAGTGATGTATAATGATTAAATGTATAAAATTTAAAATAAATAAATTCATATCTAAGGGGCACCATTCATTTCACAATGTAGATTTGCACCAAGATTTTGACAATTTTAAAGCATATGGGCAGCAAAGTGTCCATTCTCACCAAGTCCATATGACAATGGACTAACGACTAGAAGGAAAATTGTGTGTGTTTGTCTTTGTCTTTGTTTTTCTTTGGGGGTGGTGGTGGAAGTTTTTGCCTTAGGGGATGTGTACTCACTAGAGAAAGACAGAGACAGTGAGAAGGAAAGTAAGAAATCACCCTCCACGGGAGATGGCCACACTGCAATCCCTTCTCTATTCTCCTCCTGGGAACTTGGGCACACACACACACACACACACACACACACACACACATGCCAAGTGTAATTTTCAAGCCATCAGGTCCAGGACTCAAACTACAGTTGGACATGTGGGAGTCCAGTGACATAACCACTACGTCATCTGCAGTTCTAGAAAGGAAATATCTTAAGGAAGACACACATCTTCCAATTTGTACATGCCCCTGAACAGCATGACCATGACCCTGCCTTTCCCACCCCAGAGCCATCATGGGAAGAGCAAGGATAGATAGGATATAGCAGAAAGACTGAACACTTAACTCCAAAGTAGCACTTACCTTCAAGTGAACCCAGAGATAGTTTAAGCAGAAAGAACCTAATTCACAAGTGAAATAATTTTTTGTACCTTTCTACCCAGCAGGTTGGTGAGTCAGCTCCTTTCCTAGGAATAAGAATAGATCAATTGAAAAAAAAAAAAAACTATTATATTTGGGGGCCAGCAGGTGGCATGGTGGTTAAGGTACTGGAATCCCACATGCCCCACCATGGTTCAAGTCCCAGACCTGGCATCTAAAAAATCATGCTAGGTGCATATGTGTGCATGTCTAAAATTGCAGGAGGAGAGTAGAGGAGAAGGGATTGTGGCATGGTCATCTGCTCTGGGGTATGATTTCTCACTTTCCCTTTTACTGTCTCTCTCTGTCTCTCTTTGTCAAGTGTACATACCCAATAGCAAACAAACTTAAAAAAAAAAAGAAAAGAAAGAAAGAAAGAAAAGAAAAAAGTTGTAAGGATACTTAAGGAAGTGGTAATCAGTTGATGAGAGGTCAGGTGCGGCAGACGAGGCAAAACATGGTAGCCCAATTGGTTCAACTTCCAAAGCATTGATTGTGTATCTTGAAGTTGGGGATGTTGCTGTGGAGAGAAATTGGGCCCTTTCTGTAAACCAATGCCAGCTGCAGATGTTACAGTTTTGAGTGCATCTCATGTATTTGCTGGACATATTTCTCAGTTGTAACAGTTTTGTCAGAATTCAGAAAGCTGCAATGGATCAGATACCAACAAACAGTAACCTTGACCTTTTTGGGGTACAAGTTTGGCCCTGTGAAGTGCTTTGGAGCTGCTTCTCAGTCTGACCACTGCATTGATTGTCATCGGTTGTCATATAAAATCTGTTTGTTAAATGTCACAATCTGATTGAGAAATCATTAATTGTTGTGGTGTAGAATAAGAGAAGATGGAGGGAATGGGGAAAAAAACGTATACTTAATTGATTTTAAAAAAAAAAGAAAAGTTATTTGCTGATGATAATGTATACAGTAATATCTTTATTTTGACTGATATGCATGGTATTCATGCTGGAAAAAGCAATGTTGTACATTGTAGAGATAAATGTGATTAATGTAAATTAAAATAAAATAAAGGAACCAGAAAAAGAGAGAGAGAGGGAGAAGATGACTTTTCAAAACATTTTTAAGTCGGATCATGAGTTGCCCACTTATGGAGTTTTTCACTTTTCCAACTTGCTTCAACTGTCCAACCATCATACAGTGGTCAATGCTGAGTTCTTTGGCAACTTCTCCAGTAGTTGTAAGAAGATCAGCTTCAATGATTGCTCTCAAATGGTGTTGTCAACTTTCAATGGCCAGCCACAATGCTCCTCATCGGAGTCTTGCTCCTTTGCATAACTTCTTGACTCACTACAGCACTGTACATTGGTTAACAGTTCCTGGGTCAATGCATTGTGTATAGAGCAAGTTGTCTCTGCTACTTTATGATTCAGTTTGAACTCTAATGACAAAATTGCTAAAATTTGCTTTTTGCCTAACATCATTTCCATAGTCTAAAATACATATAAAATCAACAGCAAGTAATAAGTTATTAGCAAAAAATATAAAGAAAGAAATGCACATTAAAATGATGTATAACATAACCACATTTATTTAAGAATCTCTCCAATATCAAAGGGCAAATTTTTACAATGCAAAATCAAAATTCCTTTTGCACCACCCTCATGTTTGTGGATATCTTTCATCCTAACTTCAGTCTCAACCTGCTGTTTTGCTAAGAGACAAAGTCTCGAGCCATGGTCAAGGCTCAAAAACTGCAACCAATAGGTTTTTGGCTGTGATTTCTAATCTGAAGAACGGAGAAATAATTAGACTGAAAATTGCCTAGTCATTTGTTTGTTTTTTAGAGATTCTTGCTATAGGGCACACATGCTCACCGGAGAGACAAAGAGAAAGAAAGTGAGAATTCACCCCTCCCCCCAGGTGGAATGGCTATGCTCCAATCCCTTCTCCTCCATTTTCCTCTTGGGATTTTGGACATGCATGCACATACTCCTGACATGAGTTTCAAACTACCAGGTCCAGGACTCGATCTGCAGTTGACCACATGGGAGTCTAGCACCTTAACCACTACGCCATATACTGGCCCTAGCTGCCAAGTTTTTAAAGGAATTGTAGGACCTTTCATCTGTCTCTTATCTCACAGCATAGCAGTGCAGGACAAGTTCATTCTTGTGCCATGACTAAGCCAACTGTGCTCATGTCTACCTCTCCCACCAGGTTAAAAGCGCTTTAAAAGTAGAAACATATTTATTTCTATATCTCCTCTTAACCCACTGTCAGCTCCTTTCCTAGGAACTAAAGAATTTTACATATTATAGATGTAATAGGAATCATATTTAGAAGATATTAGATTGTTACCCTTTCTGTTCCCATGTTAGTGATGTTCTCCCAAAGACCTTTCATTCTTAAAGTCTGATTTATTGCCCAGGTAAAAGGAGGAATGGATTGAAAAGTTATAGCACATGAAAGAAAGAGCTATTACTGTAGGATGTCCCACTGGGCAGAAAGATGAAATAGAAGTGCCTCCTGAGCCTAGGAAGAAGCTATGAGCTAGAAAAATCTAGAGCACAAGGGAGGATATGTTTCTAGGGTTAAATGAAGAAAAGACCAGCAAGTGAACTCAGATGTAGAGGGGCTCATGACCCATTTCTTGTTTGGGGCTCTGGAAGGAGACCACATTTCATGGCGCCCCTGTGCCAAAATATGAATTGTAATAAAACAGAAAGACATGGTGGTGCTCTATACTTAAGTTTAAAAAAAATATTAAATTTGAGTTTTTCCTATAAAATGGCACCTGGGTGAAGAGAAAAACTTTTCTTTTTTTTTTTTTTGGAAGGTTTTCGCTATAGGGCATGTGCACTCGCCAGAGAGAGAGAGACAGAGAGACAGAAAGCGAGAAATCACCCCCAGAGCGTGATGGTCACGCCGCAATCCCTTCTCCATTCTCCTCTCGGGATCTTGGGCACACACGCACACGCGCCTGGCGTGAGTTTTAAGCCATTGGGTCCAGGACGTGAACCACGGTCGACTACATGGGAGTCCAGCGACATAGCCATTACGCTAACTGCTGGTTCCCGAGAAAAACTGTTTTCTTTAAGTGAGGGAAGGAGTGATCTCTTCATGCTGAACACTGATCCTCTGGGCATCCTTATGACAGGAATGCTGATGTCCAAGGCTGGTATAACTTGTGATCTGGTGACCTGAAGGGGCCTTGTGTGTCTGCCTCCTGCACACTCTCTCATCTTGATTTTCACTAAAGTTGCAGATCCTCTTAGTCCACCTGCCTCATCACCCTGCCCTGGTCCTATGTTGGCCACACTGCAGCCTCTGCCCCAGAGGAAAGCACTGTCTCATCAATCTTTAAGATAGAAACACTAATAAGAGGGAAATAAACCTTAAATTCAACTGAGTACTTTATCCGGAAGATACTAAACAAGTCTTTAAAAGACCACTAAAGCCATCAGAGACCAAAATACTTTCCATGTACAAGTTTAGGGTTTGTTTTTTGTTTTTGTTTCTGTTTTCAGTCAACAGGAATGAGGTTTTTAGGGCAAGATGACAATAGTTTCTTCCTACTTAAATTTAAATATAACAGGTAAATACATGACCTCTCAACTCAAGGAGAGTTTGGCCAATTGAGCAGGATTATGCTGTTCCATTTATTTTACATAAGCCCAGTTGATTTAAGCTAAATTCTCATCCACTGGAAAACAATAGCAGAAAATAGAGCCCAAGAACAATGATCACTGAGAGGTAGAATAAATGGAGCAATGGATAATGAGGAGGATTAAATATTCGTAGAATAAATGGAGCAATGGATAATGAGGAGTTAATATTCTTCAAAATTTCCCTTCATCTTTGCTTCCAAACTCATTTGTTTCCCTGGCATTCATTTAACGAAAATGAATTTGGTTCCTTTTGAGGAAGCTATGCATGAATAAGAATACTAATAGTCATAACACCTAGCACCGCATCTGGTAAGCATGGAATATTTATTGGTCATTCAATGTTCTGATTAGGCTTGAAGAGAGATATTATGAAAATTACATGGTGTACTTGGTTGATTGAATTGAAGCAGGGAAGATGAGATGAGATCTGGGAATAACAATGGGATTAGCAAGAGCTGGTAATGGTCCTTGCTTGCTTTTAACAGCCTCTGCTGGACAGGCAGCAGGATGACTGCCTGCTCTGGAGAACATGCTGGGAACTGAGAATACGCTTGCTTTGAGGCATAACTTCCCTTGTAGTTCTAGCCTGCTAGACGATTGGTCACTGCTGATCCTTCTCCACATTCAGCTTTGGAAAGGCATTCGCAGAACATTCAGTACCAAACCTTACAGGTAAGGACTCTGAGCCCAGAGGGGTGAAATCACACTTGGCAAAGGTCACACAACTTCTAAATGACAAGAATTAGAACAGGTTTCAAGTCTCTCAAATTTATATAGACTCTTGGGAACCAGCAGTTAGTCGCTGGACTCCCATGTAGTTGACCGCGGTTCGTGTCCCGGACCCGGTGGCTTAAAATTCACACCAGGCGCGTGTGCATGCGTGCCCAACATCCCAAGAGGAGAATGGAGGAGAAGGGATTGTGGCATGACCATCCCCCCTGGGGGGTGATTTCTCACTTTCTGTCTCTACGTCTCTCTCTGTCTGGCGAGTGCACGTGCCCTATAGCGGAAAAAACTCTCCAAAAAAAAATAATAATTTTATATAGACTCTTTTTGGATGAAGGTGACAGAGAAGAAAAAAAAAAAGATTATTGGCCCAGGGGAAGAAGGTCCATGGGCAGTTAAAGATATTGTTTAATTCAAATGCTCAGTCCACGTTGCCAGGAAAATATTGTTGCTGTCCCTCAGTTCCACGATTTGCTATTTTGTTTTGATATGATATAAACAGGGCTACCAGCATCTCCAGGCTTGAGTTTTACTGTTCAGAATCCAGTGATTCGAGCCACCCAATGGAGTGATGGCTAGAGCGGCTGGATTCCACATAGCCAACTACACAGTTTGAGTCCCAAACCTGGAGGCTTGAAAAACACACTGAGTTCATATGTGTGCATGTCCAAAATCCCAAAAAGAGGGAGAAATGGAGGTGAACAGATTGCAGCATGGCCATCCCCCATGGAGAGTGCTTTCTCACTTTCCCTCTCAAGTCTGTCTGTCTCTCTCCAGCAAGTGCCATGCTCTCTAGCAAATTAAAAAGAAAAAGTAAATCCTGTGATTGGAGGGACAATCTTTCCTAATACTTCTAGCGAAAGTGATGATTTTGGTTTCCCTGTTCTTGTTCTCATTTTTAAGCTAATCACTGGTTGGGGTGTACAGTTCTTTCACAGGGGTATACAACTCCCAAGAAGCTCCTAGGATACCAAGCCAGTCCCATCCTAATCAGAGACCAAAGGAAAAGAAAAGACGGTTTCTCAGAAGAAACTCCAAATGCTACTACTAAAAGGAAGGAAAGAATCTGTTTCTATGACTACGCATTTCTAGACTCTGTGGCCCAGGTACTCCTATGTCAGTAGACACATATCCTGTATTACTTTCAACTAAAAGAGATGAGGATTTATTTCCTTGTATAAGAGAGGATAACTTAGACTTCTTTTTTTTAAAGGCTAGTCTTGTCTTTTTAATTATTTCATTTTATTTCTTTTTCCAGTTTGACCAGAGAAAGACAGAGAGAGAGAAAAAGAGAAAGTGAGAAAGCAAGTAACCAGATCCAAGACTTGAACCATGGGTAGGCCATATGGGAGTCCAGCATCTAAACCACTATGCCACCTGCCAGCCCTAAACTTTGACTTCTTGGCTTAGAAAATGGACACCTTCAACAATATTCATTATAAAAGGTAACGTCTTGAAGGATCCTGGCAGCAACAGAAATCTCCCTCAAGTTCTGATCTGAGGAGCATTTACTAAAGAGAGCACGTGTGGACAGAGTATAGGGAAGCCACAGCAATGGTCAGCGACTGGGGACGGTAACATATGGGCACACCAACACTCCTGGCCGTAAAGGGGCAAGAGGAAGGAGCAGTACCAAGCGTGGAGCACAGAAGGCGGTCTGCAGAGGATGCTGCACAGAAGCTATGACCTTCATGAGGGATTCAGCCAATCCGTAGCCAGTCATTAAAATGTGACCTGGAGTAAGGAGCAAATATCTAAAACTTCCTCTCCTTCCTCTGATTTTCTGTAGGACTCTCTATCAGATGAACTTCTAGGAAGTCACAGGCAAGGTTAATGTAGGTCATAAAATGAGTCTCCAAAATCACAAAACTGTACAGAAGATATGGAAGGGTGAGAACAGAGGAACAAACAGGTCTGCAGTTTTTCAGTTATATTTGCATTCTATTTATGTGCCATATAAGGGAAATATCCATGAAATATCTGAACGTATGCCCTTGTCTAAGTCCACATACTGTGGCATTGACTGCCAAATGCCTATGTTCAAAATGGCCTGTGTAAATATCAAGAAACACGGGCTTGTGAATCTATCTGGCAATATCAGTGTGGCCCTTCAGAGCTTCTTGATTTAGAGTCATTGGGCTCTCTCTAGCTTTTGTTCCTTTATATACAAACTGTGACATTAAACAAATAAGTTAGTCTTTAAAAGGCTAGTTTCTCATCTTTAATATGAGGATAGTATTTCTTCTGCCCACCCGATGGTACCTGTTGCTCAGTATAAATAAAATATTGTACTTAAAAGTGTTTTTGAGAGGTGGAACAGTGATAATGCAATACTCTGCAAGGCAAACTCACATGGGAAAGTTCCAGGTTCACATCCAGAGACCTCCCTGAACATGCCAGGCACTCATGTGCCCATCCTCTAGGGCTGGCTGAAGCTGCTGGTGGATTACAACATGGAGACTCTACTGGGGGCACTAATCTCTCTGGTTCTCTGTCTCTCTGCCCCTCTCCATCTCTCTGTCTTTCCATCTCTCTTGCTTGCTCATATAATAATTTTTTAAGAAGTGTTTTGAGAGTGATAAAGTACTATTTTTATATTGCATCATTTCAACCTAAATATATAGGCATAGTAGATATATTAATATATTTCCTTTATGGATATAAATTTTTGTACGTCTTCTGTCAGAAACAGTTCTAAAGCTCGCCTGACTCCACATGTGGCAGTATTTTTTACTACCTAAAAGCTGAAATGGATTAATGACAAATTAACCTCCAGCTTACTCCAGGCTTGTGTTAAGGAAATGATTTACTATTATTCTGCTTATTGCTTGAAAAAAAAAATTAATCAAGCTCTCTGCCTGACAAGTGAGTCACTGTGCTTATTATCTGTTTATGACTAGGCAAAAGCACAGACAACCCTGTGTGTCCCAGTGAGTTATGGGAGTTCTTTAAAAGCAGTGCATTAGCCATGGATCTTCCTGCTATCTCTCTCCGGCAGTTTGCTGAGGATGTTTTCCATAATAGTTGTAGGCTTATCACCATTTATTTCTGCCTTGCTGGCTCCTAGGGTGATTGCCTAAAGTTCTGAACTCCAGATTGGAAGCTGCAGTTTAATAACAACTGCTTTAGATGAAATGACCACACTCCCTTCATCCCTTCTCATCTCTTCCTGACTCCTTGACCCCCATCTCTGCCTGAATAGTCTGGTTTCATTGGGTTCCCTTAATGTCCCAGATTTCTGGACACTCATCAGTGATGGTTGCAGTGAGTATAGTGAGGATATACTACATCCTGAGTACTCTGCATCTGATACTTTAATCTCCCCAACATTCGCATAGATATTATTTTCCCCATTGTGCATGAGGAGACTGAAGACTAGAGAGGCTAAAAATAGAATAAGAATTTCAAGGGACCAGCAGTTAGTGTAATGGCTATGTCACTAGACTCCCATGTAGTCAACTGTGTATCAAGTCCCAGACCCAGTTGCTTAATCTCACACTGGGTTTGTGTGCATGTGTGCCCAAGATTCCAAGAGGAGAATAGAGGAGAAGGAATTGTGGCGTGGCCATCCCCCCTGGGGGTGATTTCTTTCTTTCTGTCTCTCTGACTCTCTCTGTCTTTCTGTCAAGCGCACACACCCTATAGCAAAAACCTCTCAAAAAAAAAAAAAAAAAAAAACCAGAATTTCAACCCAACTGTCTGAATCAAAAACCTGTGATTTCATTTGCCATACTAAGTAACCTACCTGTTTCATATGGTTCCAGAAGGTTCTTTTTCTTCTTTCTTTCTTTCATATAGTAAAATTTGACTGATCACTGTTGAAAATGGATCTTAACTGGGTTGAGATGCAGAGGGAGTTTTGCTCCTTTAATTTCAGGACATCTTTGCACACACATAATATTGCAAATACACTGTACTTTATTGAGAAAGGGACTGTCAGCGTCTCTCCTAGGGACTCCATTTTAACAGATGAGAGGGGAACCTTATTTGATTGCTTTTTCCTATTGGTCACTGTGAAGCCTAAATTCTAACTGTTATAGTTTCATATAAGAGTCAAGGTCACCAGGGAAATAAATGTTTAAGAGGAGTTATGTTCAGATTTATGACACATTATTGTGATGAAATTATAACACATTTTTTTTAAATATAAAAATAAAGAAAGAGGGCTACCCCTGTAGCTTGGTGTTTAAGGGAGCCAGATACCGTGTACCTGACAGAGTTCAAATCTCTAGCCCCAGAAGCTTGAAAAACACACTGGGCACATGTGTGTGGTAAACTCCCAAATCCCAACAGGATAGAGAAATGGTGTAGAGTGAATT
This sequence comes from Tupaia belangeri chinensis, assembly GCF_000334495.1. Taxonomy (NCBI): domain Eukaryota; kingdom Metazoa; phylum Chordata; class Mammalia; order Scandentia; family Tupaiidae; genus Tupaia; species Tupaia belangeri. The sequence continues at coordinate 30,967 of NW_006203528.1, read as the reverse complement.
ACAGTGTGACATGTGACCACACCCCATTGAGGGAGTTTTCTCCCTCTTCCTTTCTCCCTGAATCTCTCTCTCTGGTAAGCACATATGCCCTCTCACAAAGTGTGATAAAAATGGAAGGATGCTAAATGTTTGTAAATCTATGTATGGAATTTTATACCTTTTTCCTGTATGCCACCTATAAGAAGTTATATAAACTACCCTTAATAATACTCCAAGTCAATGTCATGTGATTCATATGCCATTTTGTGTTACTTTTTAAGCATATTGGAAAAGAATATAAGGAAAAAAGTACACTCATCTTTTTATACAATATTATAAAGGATGATGGGAAGTTTAATAGAAAGAAAACCATTTCATTCATGTATTAATTGTTTCCACAGATTTTATCATGTACTTAATTTTTAATAGGTGCTAGGAGCATTGGGAAGACTATGGTCTAATGGGTGGGTGGGTGCAGAGACAACAATACAGTATGGTGAGTATTACAGTAACAGTTAAGTGAGAAAGATGAGTGAGGATGACCACTAGAGGTTGAACATCCCCAGTCCAAAAATTCAAAATTTAAAATGCTCCGAAACCTGAATATTTTTGTGTGCTGATTTAATGCCACAAGTGTTAAGGCATTAATTCCATGCCTGCTTAATGTGACAAATTGCAGTCAAAATGCTACAGTACAAAAATATAGTGATAATCCAGCAGAATACACATGAAAAGGTCCTGAGTTCACATCCCAGTACCTCCCTGAGCATGCCAGGAATGTACGTGCATGCCTGTGATCTGGACCAACTGAGACCAAGGGTGAATTACCCAAGAAGACCCTCTTGGGGTCTCTCTTTGTCTCTCTCTCTCTCTCTCTCATTTTCTCTCTCAGAATAAATAAATATATAACATTTTAAATGGCATCAAATAACTGACAGGTTATATGTATAAGGTATATATAAAACATGAAAGAATCTCATGTTTAAACTAGGGCCCCCCTCTCTTAAATATTTCATTATGTATATGCAAACATTCCAAAATCATGTATACACGCACCAAAAAAAAAAAAATCTGAAATACAAAATTCTTCTGGTCCCAAGCGTTTTTTGATAAGGAATACTCAATCTATGCTAGCACAATCTTGAAGGGTCCAGGAAAGTGTCCAGGAAGGTTGCTGTTGCCTTTGAGAGCTGAAAGGCTGATTAGACATTAATCAAGTGGGAGAGAGTGTTTTGGGCTAGCAGCAGCTCACGCAACAGACTGGCTCCACTTTAAGGAAGTGAAAGTAGTTCAGTGTTATTGGAGCTGACTGTGAGAGAGGATGTGGCTAGCAGTGAAGGCTGGGAAGAAATAGAAGTTAAATCTTAAAAGTCTCTTAGCTAAGATGAATACTTTAGACTTTTGTATTAAGGTCAATAAGTAGCCATGAAAACATTTTACGCAGGTGAATGATGATCAAATGTGTGCGTTGGGAAAACTATTCTCATCTCAGAGTCCAAAATGGATGGTGTCAAGCAATCTATGAAGCAGAGTTATTTGGTGGTTAGAGGGAAAAGCTGCTGAACAACTAGGCAAGGTTTCGAGAAAGAATAGACTTGGGTAGATGGCACCTGGGATGGAATGAAATGAATAGATACAAGATATTCAGGAGGACTAGAGGGTATTTTAGCTGGATGGTTTATATTTCAAAGAAGGAACAAAGAAGAGGGATGATCTGGAAATTGCATTTGGTGAACCAGCACATTCTTCTGGGTAGGCTGCCAGGAACGTTGTATCCTCGGAAGACAGCCATGTTTCAGTTAAGGTGCAATTGGAGGAAATGTTCACTGTGAGAGTGGAATTACTGGAGGGTGAGTGGATCAGGGTGAGAGGGAGGAGATTCTCCTCACCTGCATTAGACCGTATGGTCCAGGGAGCAGGAGAGAGGAGCAAAGTGCGGAGACAAGGAAAAGCAATAAGAGGCTGCATTATAGAGCCTACCACTGCCAACTCTGATGGATTCTCAACCCCACAGGCCATCCTTTGAGAAGTGTATCATTTGATCATGAGGGGTATAAAGGGAGGAATTAAAATATTGGTACCAGCCTCTCATTGGTCAAAAGTTTATCTCACTGGATGTGAACCTCCCTGTATTTCCATATTGCACATAGTTGAGTCTTATGAAGAAAGAGGAAAGAAATTGGTATGCTGTCAGGTTGCACCTGACTGCACGTGGTCAGAACATATCCCAGGAGCAAGTTTTCTTGCTGACAACTTCAGTAAAATAAGGGATAGAAAAAATATTAGGCAGTACAGAAAAGGTATATAACTCAGTGTATCACACAAGTTCACTTTGGCCTCACCATTATATCCAGTTTCCATACTATAATACAGTGCCTCCATTTTTTTTTGTGAAAACAAGTTGTTCTCATCCACCAGAGAACTATAAATAGTTCACCAAAAAAAAAAAAAAAGACATGATGCGCCACTTTTCTATGGGATCATTTACTTTTACCTCTTTCCTTTAGAGATACCACTAAGTAGGTCTATAATATGAAGTCTGCAGAAAGTTTATGGACAATGCATATTTTGAAAAAAATTATGCATGGATTTTAGATTTTCTGCACCACAATAAACTTGCACTTTAATTCTATTTTCCATTGATCTCTTGAAGGACCCTCATAAGTCAGCAACACATTTTCCACTAGCACCTATTAACACCTGAATTTTGTTATTCTCTATCAATTGACCATAAGGAATCTCACGTAAACCATGAGTGAGAGATGAGATGGAATAAAAACAGATGACATGGAAATCTGAGCCACTCCATCCAATGTACTCTTGCCTCTTGGACCTGCTCAGACCCATTCTTAAGTATCATATTTCCATAATGTATGAATTGCTACTGGCTCACCCAACCTATAACTCAGCAGCTCTCATAGTATACAGTTCATGATGGGAAGCTCCAACTGCAGAGTCACTTACCCAGCAATCTCATAACTACATACTCAGTCTTTACAAATATCCACTAGTAGGCCAGGAACTGCCAAAAGAATGGCAGTCTCTGAAATCCAGAAAGAAACCTTTCTGTAAGCTTTGAAGGAGTCTTGTCTCTCCTACAGTTGCTCTGTCATGGAGACCTCTGTTGCCATGGCTAGAGGATCCAGCCACCTTAACCACTGCCACTGGCTGGCCTACAACTTTCTTTGGATCATCTTAACTGATGGAGATCTAGTTAGCAAACATTTTCTATAGGTTTCTATAAAGGATTAGACAGTAAATGTTTCAGCTCTATGTTTGCTTTCCAATTATTCAATTCTACCTTTGTACCTGTGGTCATAATTGACCTATGAGCTATAATTTGCCTACCCCTCATCTAGAGGATGTTTTATGCCGTTTAATATGCCATTTAATAGCCACACATAAAATTCCTGAGACTATGTATCTGATCCATTGAAGGTATATATTTTGCATGGAAGCTGCAATGGGACTACCACTCATTAAGTTTATGATAATTTACCATTGTCTGTCATGACCTGTCTGTTTTCAGGACCCATACAGGTCAATTAAATAGGAATAAGATGAGATCACCACCCTGTATCCTTTGAATCTTTAATAATAGTAAAAATCTCTGGGATACAGAGAGTCCTCCTGGGATACAGATTGCTTTTTATTTGCCATATAGGGCAAGGACATGTGTGTGTGTGTGTGTGTGTGTGTGTGTGTGTGTGTGTGTGTGTGAAATTGCAATTGCAGAAGGTTCATGGATTTCCGTGTGTCCTTTCTACTATAATGAACTTTACATATCAGAGAGACAACGTGTGGGCTGTACCATGGACATAGATAACTGTGTGCAGGGAGAAAATAACAGATAAATTTGGGCTAAAAAATTAATTCATGCCCATCCTCCAGGTACTCCTGCTCTAACTGGAAATCCAGGATGAAATTTTGAGTACGTTGTCATCAGGAAGATAAGATATTTGACAATGCTTTTATAAAAAATCTGTTGATTTTTTTTCCCCTCGTGTATCAAATGGCCACAGGCCCCTCTGGGGAAGAATTAGGGAAATATTGAGTATATGTATAAATATTTGCAACCACATGGCAAAGTTATTCCTTAAGAGGACTCATCCTCCCTTTCAACAAATGATTTTTAGGTCTATGAATTAACTTAAACCTTGAAACTGGAAGAGAGAGTACAAATTTCCATTTCTATAGCTGATGTCACAATCCTGTTCAGTAGTTCTCAGTTTTTATAAATATAATAGTACAAGTCAGCAACCATAACCAGCAGTCCAGCTGTCTCAGGTCTAGGAATGCCACAGTCTATTAGCCAATACCAAAGATCCCTGTGAACACATTTTGATTGACAGCCTGACTTATAGACATTATTTCCACCATGTCTTAACTTAATGGCCAAAGAGTCAACCTTTCTGGATTTCTGTTATCCTCATTGATAATGTGGAGACCACTTTTAGGGAAGCATTTCCAACCTTCAGTCCTTTTTACAAAAACAGCTTTCACAAACTCCTAAACAATTTTCTGACCATTGTATTCTTTATTATTTAGTTAATGCAGTGTCTTATGGGTCCCTTCAGTGAATGTAGCCATGTAACAGGTTTCTAGATGTTACACAATAAATTAATACTAATAGCCCCATTTCCATGAGCCTTCTGATCCTTTCTTCAACACTATACCAAGAAAGTCCTAGTATTTACTACCTCCTTTGCTGAAAGCTAGCATCATGTACAAGCTTTAAGGGGCCATCCCAACAATTCTTTAGGAACACCTCAAGATGGTTTCACAGAATTAGAACTCAAGTCATGAGTGAGCTCCTCTGTGTCAGTAAATTCCCTCTTCCCAGTCTTATATCTGTGTACCTACTCCAGGTAAATACCCTTTTGAGCCACTCTCATGTGCATTCTTCAAGTCCTGTAAATCTGTGGCCTGTAGGGTATTCTTCCTGGACAGAATGTGTGCTTCTCTGATTAGATTGTGCTGAGATTTGACTCTGATTCTCAGCCCGGAGGCAATGAGAAGTGCTTCTTGAGGAGAACTGGTGCCATTTTGCCAAATACGTGCCTTAGGTCATAACATTGTACTGTCACAGGAAAAGGCAGGGTGTTCTCTTCAAGCAGGGAAAGGGGGATTGCTTCTGCCATCCTGGAGAACTCAGGAGAATCTGGGGCCCACAATTCTCAGTATGATCCACCCAAATACTCCTAACAGAAGTCACAGGATTCCAGTATTTTCCCATTAGGCCATTGATTTTGATAGGTGACACCCGACAAGGCTATGCTTTGAGTCTCCTGTAATGTTCTACTACACTTGAAATTAGATACTAGGCCTCATTTTCAGCACATTCTGCAGGAAATGGAAGTCTCCTTCAAAGTTATGTTAGAACACTCTGGCTTTTTTAGACTCGGCGTTTGGCCATCATGAGCTTCTCATTTTGTTGTGCCAAGTCTTTCAGTGCAGTTAAGTTATCACACACAAAAAAATTTCATTTATCGTTGCCTTCATAACATGCAAGTACAACATATCCTGATGCCTCATCTGTTATCTGCATATCACCCCATTTAACCTCAAATGCGTGCTTTAGTAGCTGTAATGACACTGCAAGTCGAAGATTATCGCCACTCCACTTACCACCAGTAATGCAGTACTTAGAAATTGCCCTCAGATTACTGGGTAATCTAAAAATCCCATCCAAATGGTTTGACTAATAGGGTCATTCCTAATACCGACTGTCTGAGTTCGGGCTTCCTGAGGAAGCACAGCTCAAAACAAAGTGATTGAGTATAATCCAAAGATCAGGAGCGTAAGAAAAGTTAATATAAAGACTTGTTGGATAGCAAGCTGCCACAAGGTGTGACTGATTGTTCCATTCTGGGGGTCCATCCTGAGAAGCTATAAAAACTGCATCTCAGCATTGTCCATTGGTTTTTGAGGAGAAAGGACAAGAATTGATCTACTGTTGCTAATCTCCCAACTCCCATTGGTTAAAGGTTTACCTTGGGGAAATATGTTGTCTCTCTTACACTTACAGGCTCTGTCTACATGTGTGCTGAGCAGGGATCTACAGCAGTGTCAATGAGAAAGCCCAAGTCAGGAGGTGAGGGACATGGACAGTGGGCATGAGTGAGGGGCTTTCAGGTTGGCTTGCATGAAATCAACCAGAATGTGTGAAAGCAGGTTGCCACAGGTGTAGCTGTAACAAGAAAAGAGAGTGAGAGAAGGAGAGAGGAGAGAGAAAGAGAGAGAGAGAGGGGGCCAGGCTGGGAGGATCTGAAGTTATGATTTGGGTTGTCAGAAGTCATGACATATTTTTTCTATGAAAAAATGTATCATGACTTTTTCAACAATTCTACATAACAAGTTGGTCAAGGGTGGATAATCACAGAGAGGTGTCGGGTGGGAATGCAGAAGAAGCCAAACAACTATATGTAAGTATAAAACAGTTCTTCAGAATAAATTATCCTGTTGATGTATTTTATTTGGCAGTCTTAATATCTTTTGAATATTTTTCAACACAGCATGTATTTTTCCCTCTTGTCCCAGCCCCTACCAGTCCACACTGTGTTGCACCCAACACACCCCACATGTTGCCCTTCTTACCTGACTCCTCAAGGCATTTAGACTTAGCACTTATGAGTATTGGGATGATATCTTGGTAACAAGGCATGTTAGATTTGGCTAACTTCCCAACTGAAATACTTTCAAGAGCCTATAGATGGGAATGACTCATGCCTTCTGGAAAAAGTAAGCTAAGGCTTAGATTCTCTGAGCAACTGCAGTTTTGGGCACAGACAGGCAGGGAAGCAATGGAGTTAGTTAACTCCAAGAATACTGGGCACATGTTGGAAATAGCCACAGTCTCTTTTTTAAAAAATGCTTGACACTTTCAGGGGATGAGGAGAAAGCATGCAAGTGTTTTTTTGTTGTTGTTGTTTTTTGTTTTGTTTTGTTTTGTTTTTTTGGAGAGGTTTTCACTATAGGGTGCGTGCGCTTGCCAGACAGAGACATAGAGACAGAAAGCGAGAAATCACCCCCTGGGGGGATGGTCACACCACAATCCCTTCTCCTCCATTCCCCTCTCGGGATCTTGGGCACGCACGCACACACGCCCGGCGTGAGTTTTAAGCCACTGGGTCCGGGACGCGAACCGCGGTCGACTACGTGGGAGTCCAGCGACATAGCCATTATGCTAACTGCTGGTTCCCAGCATGCAAGTGTTTTTAAGCAGGCATGTTTGGTAAAGATATTTCATCCTGGTACTGATTTAATACAATGATGCTATATCTGGTTCTTTTCCCTACCATTTACTTTTTCAGCTCAGCAGTGACCTTCATTTCAGTAATCATTTGTCTTCTAGTCCAAAAGAAAGATAAGAGTTATAGCTGCTGTAACATCAAAGCAGAGCTTGAGGTCTATTGTTCCTGCATACTGAAAATATGATAACTCCATTCTGTTCAATGAACTGTCTGCATTTGTAAAGGATGCTGAATTTCTTAAGTTTATTCTGAGGTGGATGATAGCTATCATAGACATTTTATTAGGAAATTTATATCACAGACATATTTATTAGGCAGATATTGTATTGGGACCTGCTGATGCAAAAAATTATGGTAAGAAATGCTGCTGTTGGGGAGCTGAGACTCTAGTAAGAAAACAGGCTTGAAGGAAGGAGGGAAGGCTTCAATGAGGAAGTGCTATTTGTTCTGAGTCTTAAAGAATAAGTTGATCCTAGGGCAAAAGTGGGGAGATGGCATGGCAGTTCAGAGCAGTGAGTCAGGACAGGAGGTGAGACCCCACCTTGTCCCTCTCTCTAACTGGCTGTCTTAACCATGATCACCCGTTCACCAGCTCACTTTGGGCACTATTGCATCCACCTTCTTTCATTACCTGTGCTACACTCTGCCTTTTCACACTTCTGAGGTAGCCAAATTGTAGCAGTCATCTGGAAGTAGCAAGCTAGTCACCAGTGTCCTGGATTGAGTGCATGGGAGTTGGTCAAATATTCATCCCAGCTCTAGCATTTTAAATGTGCCACTATACTGATGACAGATATCAATAAAAGTGCCTGAATATTCTACATGTCCTTATTCTAATATATTTAGGGTTCAATGGAAAGGAGCAGAAATAGATAACAATATTATCATATATTTCTAAATAAATAAATAGAAGTTTCTATAAAGGTATATCTAATAGAAAGATGCATCTGAAAAGCTGTGGGTGACCAGGTGAATAGGTGAGTAGGCACTGTGGTGATTAGGTCTATCAATTTCTGGTGGATTACTTAAGCATCTCTTCTTTCTAATGATTTGGCAGATATGCATTTTTCACCTTCATTGGCTCCATGTTCTAAATAGGTAATATTATACTCCGATGTGTTCAATAGAGTTGTGTGGATCATTTTTTAAAAAATGATGCATGAACACTGTTTAAGTCAGGATCTCTAAAAGTAGGACCCAGACATCTGTCTTTTGAAGCACCTCACACAGTTGAATGTGTGGCTAGGGTTGAATACCGCACTTCAATAATAGAACAGAGAGTGGAAGGGGTAGGGGAACTTACATTTATTGAGTAAGCACCATATTGGCATCTTTTCTCTTTCTCTCTCTCTATTTGTAGTTCTAATAGCAATAACATGGGAAAATGTAATTAGTATTCTTCTGGTAGAGCATTTGATTGGCTTGGTAGAAATACTTAGACAAGACCCTTTAGGCAAAAGGAGAGAGTTTCTTGAGGCATGCTCAAGAAATGAAGTGGTTTCCAGGACCAGCAGATGGCATCTCTGGGCTCCAGTGTAATGGACCATGGTTCGAGTCCTAAACCCGGCAGCTTAAAACTCACACTGGATGCACGTGCATGTGTGCCCAAAATCCCAAGAGAAGAGTGGAGGAAAAAAGATAGCAGTATGGCTATCCCCCCTAAGGGATGATTTCTGGCTTCTGTCTTTCTGTCTCTCTGGCAAGTGCACATACCCTATAATAAAAACATCTCTTAAAAAAAAGAGAAAAAGAAAGAAAGAAAGAAAGAAAGAAAGAAAGAAAGAAAGAAAGAAAGAAAGAAAGAAAGAAAGTTTTTTTAGAAAGAAAGAAAGGAAGGAAGGAAGGAAGGAAGGAAGGAAGGAAGGAAAGAAGGAAGGAAGGAAAAGAAAGAAAAAAATGAAGCAGTTTCCAAAACTGCATGCATATAACAAGGAGGGGAATTTCATGTCCTTTGAGAAATTAGGGAATAAAATAAAATATAAAATAAAATAAAATGGAGAGGTGAAAGTGCAAAGGAACCTTCAGTGAGTCTCCAAATTGTCCATGGCCTGAACCCTCAGTGCATGAGGTAAGGATTTCTTGTTGACTCAGAGTTTAAGTGCTAAGGTTTCTGCCCAAGTGTCATGAGAAGTTATGAAAACAGGAGCTTATCTTGGTGACAAACTCACAGGTAGAACTACATTTATGAGGTCCCACAGAGAGCCATTATGACCAAAAATGGCCCTCCAGAGTGTGAAGTTCTTGTAGAACATTCAACTGTGTGAGATGCTTTAAAAGACAGATGTCTGGGTCCTACTTTTAGGTAGGACCTGACTTAATAAACCAAGACTCCCCAACGGGGTTCCATGGAACCTGAATTCTAAGACAGTTAAAATTAAAACAAAACAAGACAAAAAAAATTAACAAGAGTACCAAGATCAAAGAAATTTGAGAAATGGACTAAATGAAACAGTTTCCAAAAACTTTAATATGTTAATGAGCCTGATGACATCCCAAGAAGGGAGACATGGACTATAGCTCTCCCTGCACATTCTCATAAATTACCTCACAGAACCAGAATTCCCTAAGTCACTTTGTGAAACAATACTGCAAACATCTGTATAAATATTGGCACCACATGGAATTTTTTCCAAGAAATTACCAGAAGACACAAACATATAAGGACATATACTGATACATTTTAGATTTGTCTACTTTTTCAGTCAAAAATAAACAAATTTAGGGAACCAGCAGTTAGCATAATGGCTATGTCGCTGGATTCCCACGTAGTCGACCGTGGTTCGCGTCCCAGACCCGGTGGCTTAAAACTCACGCCGGGCGCGTGTGCGTGCGTGCCCAAGATCCCGAGAGGAGAATGGAGGAGAAGGGATTGTGGCGTGACCATCCCCTCTGGGGGGTGATTTCTCGCTTTCTGTCTCTATGTCTCTCTCTGTCTGTCTGGTGAGCCCACGCACCCTGTAGTGAAAACCTCTCCAAAAAAAAAAAATTTAGCTGTTTTCCCTTTCAATAATTTTTTCAAGAGTAAAAGGGTTTTTGTTAAACAAACAAACAAACAAACAAAAACAAGTTGTTAAGTTGTTTCCCCTGCCAGAGGCACCATGGTCTCTACTAATGTTTATTCTCAAATCATTGTTAACTTGATGAAATAGCTCTTCAGAGTTTATTTCACTCAATCCTTGAAACTCAAATTCACGGTTGACAGTTGAAGTAATATATGAGGATAGTAGGAAGCCTGAAAGTTAAGAATTCACCCTGCTGAATTTCTCCTATGGTACACTCATGATGTGACTCCATGAGTTTAACGTTAGTGGGGAAGTGGTTAGCATTTCATAGTGGGAGTTCAGAAATTGAGTGTGCTGCAGGTCAGGTTACCTTTACTGAAACGGAAAGTGTGGGATGGATATTGCTATGCAGTGGGAAGCAGGATTCTGGAAATAGACCACCAAATTCTCGGTTGTCTTACCTATAAAAAGAGGACTAGATGGTCCTGAAGGTCCCTTCAAGATTGAATCTATGAGTATCTGGATAACTACACAATAATAACGGTAAACTGTTCCAATGTTATGAGAAAAAGAGAGAACTCAGGACCTGCAAAAAGTCCTTGAAAAAGAGGCTCCAGAAATTCACAACCATAATTCTCAGTAGGGCTTAGGGTAGGGTAGTGCAATGCTTTCTTCAAGAAAATTTTCCTACCCCGTGAGTTTTTTTATTCACCAATCATTCTTGGGGCCTTCCCTTAATCCACTGGATCACATAAAACCCGGGGTGACATGATGCTAGAAATACGGCAAAGGGTCCTTGAGTCTCCACCTAACCTCACTGTTGAGCTCCAGTCTCTCATGTGTGTCTTCTGCCATGATGCTCCCAGCTTCAGCCATGCAGCCAAACCTGACCTTTGTGCCTGCTCTTTCCAACACCCTTGCAACAGTCCCTGACTCCAAGTTCTACCACCTTTTTTCCTCTGCCCTTTACTCCCTCCTAGATCACTGAGAATCACACAGTGGAGAGAATATTTTGGGGATTGTGAAGAACTCAGGCTTTATAGGTGCAATAATTTTTCTCCCATCCACCAAGAATCATCAGCAAGCCTTTTCTTAGAAGTAGTAAGCTGACACTATGGTTGGATTTCCTATGCCATGATATTAAATTCTTAATAATTCACCCAATTTTATCTCCTTAATAGAAATTTTGATGTTTGAATTATGTAGTTGGAGTGTCTAGAGATTCTGGTATTCTCTCTGTCTCTCCTCTCTTTCACCCAAGCATGAGGCCTGTTCTGTCCTTGACCTTTTAACCTCCAGACATAATGAAGCAGGCCATTTTTGTTGTCCTTAGCAATTTTTGAAAGCTTCCTTTCATTCAGGGTTTTCACCTTGTCTAAAATTTGGGAAAATTACAAAGATATTTTTGTTCATGTGACCATTTCCTATTTTGACCATATTCTAAAATATGAAATTCTCTTGTGATAACCGCAGCTGTTTCCACAATTCGAGCACGTGGACCGCTGATATAACCGCTGGTGTGGTCTGCACATGTTCACTTCTACTCTTCTTGTCTATTATCTCACACGATCTAGAGGGATCTTTTACAAATATGGCCACTACTTCTCCAACAGAAAATTCTTCCAGCTTCCAGTGTTTTTAGGTCATTCAGATTCTAAACTCTTAACATGGCCAGTAAGAGTATTTTTGAATCTCAACTGGCCACCTACCCTCGTTGCCTAAGCTTCAATCATGCTGGCCTCATCCACACCTCCCTCCTCTCTGCATCAGAATAAATGCTGGTCTTTCAACCTGGGACCTTCTTTCCCTTATTTCTTCACGTTCTCAACTCTAAGTCATCATGTAGGTGGTAAGTATGTCACTTCATTAAGTTGGGGAGCCCATGTTATCACTCAGAGCATTGTCTGAGGTTTATTTTAATGAATGATATGTAGCAAAATTGCTATTTCCACACAGGAAACCATTTTGGGTGCACCATTTATTGAACGACCATCCTCCCTCCACTATGCAATAACCCTTTTTTCCATATTTCTTAATTCTCATATATACCTAAGCCTGTATCTACAGTTTCTAGTATCTTTAATTGGTCTTTTGTGTCTGTTACTATACCATATCCACACTGCATTAATTACTGTGTAGCTTTATAATAAGTCTTTGTAAAGGAGATTTCTTCTTCCTTTATTACTTTTTCTTCTTCAAAATTGTTATTCTTATCCCTTTGCATTTCTGCTAGAATGTGAGGGTTGATTTATCAAGTTCTGTGAGGAAAACTGTTGATTTTAATCAGATTTGTATTCAGTTTCATAGATAAACAGGACCTAGCTGCAGCAGTGCAAGTGAGAAGGTGCTACTGCATGGGAGGACTGGGTCTGATTCCAGCCCATCTTACACAGGCTGGGCATGGTGATGTGCACCTGTAGTACTGGCTGTTCGGGAGGCTGGGGGACAGGAAATCAAGACATAGTGAAACCCTATCTAAAATGTTATCTCTAGCTCTCTCTCCCTCTTACTCCTTCATATAAAAACAACATCAACATGGGACCAGCAGATGGCATAATGGTTAGGCCACTGTACTCCCAGATAGTCAACTGCAGTTTGAGTACCAAACCCAGTGGCTTAAAACCCACTACAGGCGTGTGTGCATGCCTGCCCAAAATCCCAAGGCATGGCCATATCCCCTTGGAGGTGATTTCTCACATTCTGTCTCTCTGTCTCTCCAGTGAGCACATGTGCCCTATAGCAAAAATCTCTCTTAAACCAAACAAACAAAAAACAAAACAAACAAACAAAAAAAACCAGCACCAACAAAAATAGCTTCTAGTTGGGATTATTTTTTTCTCAAACATATCTTCAGATTTTCTCAAAACAAGTATCTGAAAATGAAGGAAATCTCGACTTCTAGACATGGAAAACTCCAACAACCTTCTGGTAGCCATCCTACCAGAAGAATTAGTCTTCTTTGGCATAGTGGATGAAAGAGACCATAAGAAGGACACACGATCTATTGTTTTCCTCTTCCTGGACCGATGGCAAGTAGTTTCCCTATTTCCCTTGCAGTGTTTTTTGTTTTTTTTGTTTTTTTTTTTCTGTTTTTTGTTTTTTGTTTTTTAATGTTAAAAGGTTCTCACAATGGAATATGAACAGCAATAAGATGTACCACTTCAAACCTAGCTCATTAAGACTCTCTAATCATGCTTCTCCATGCTTTCCTCTTTACCTCCATGAATGGTAACCACCAGAAAACCTTAGAGGTCATGCATTGAAAGTGGCAGATACACCATCACACTTGAATCTGTGAAAAATCATGCCACTGCTGCTGCTAACCCAAAGTCCCTCACTGAGAAAGGAAGACATTCTTATTTAAATCTCTGAGTTCTAAGGGTTTATTTACCATCTTTCTTAGTCAGTACGAGAATCAATACCTAAAAATAAGTTCCATGACAAACGAACATCCAAAATAAATGGCATTAACATTACCATGTTCTCACTCATATGTGGAAGCTAAATATAACCACCTCATAGAAGTCAAGAGTTAAATAATGATTACTGGAGACTGAGAAGGACAGAGGGTGGAGAAATGTTGGTTAATGGATACAAAATTATAGTTAGATAAGAGAAATAAGTCTTAGTGTTATATAATACAATAGGGTCATTATAGCTAACAATAATTTATTGTACACTTCAGATTAGCTAAAAGAATTGATTTTGCATGTTCTCAACACAAAGTAATGCAGATGATTGAGATTATGGATATGCTTACTATTCCAATTTTATTACAATACATTCTATTCATATACTGAATACATGTACCTCATGAATATGAACAGTTATGTGTTAAATTTTAAAAGTTAAAAAATTTTAAAATATGGGGAACCAGCAGTTAACGTAATGGCTATGTCGCTGGACTCCCACGTAGTCGACCGCGGTTCGCATCCTGGACCCGGTGGCTTAAAACTCACGCCGGGCGC
>NW_006203528.1:9668-16717 GCF_000334495.1 Tupaia belangeri chinensis | reverse complement strand
TCGCGTCCCGGACCCGGTGGCTTAAAACTCATGCCGGGTGCGTGTGCGTGCGTGCCCAAGATCCCGAGAGGAGAATGGAGGAGAAGGGATTGTGGCGTGACCATCCCCACTGGGGGGTGATTTCTCGCTTTCTGTCTCTATGTCTCTCTCTGTCTGTCTGGAGAGCGCACGCGCCCTATAGCGAAAAAACCTCTCCGGCGTGTGTGCATGCCTGCCCAAAATCCCAAGGCATGGCCATATCCCCTTGGAGGTGATTTCTCACATTCTGTCTCTCTGTCTCTCCAGTGAGCACATGTGCCCTATAGCAAAAATCTCTCTTAAACCAAACAAACAAAAAACAAAACAAACAAACAAAAAAAACCAGCACCAACAAAAATAGCTTCTAGTTGGGATTATTTTTTTCTCAAACATATCTTCAGATTTTCTCAAAACAAGTATCTGAAAATGAAGGAAATCTCGACTTCTAGACATGGAAAACTCCAACAACCTTCTGGTAGCCATCCTACCAGAAGAATTAGTCTTCTTTGGCATAGTGGATGAAAGAGACCATAAGAAGGACACACGATCTATTGTTTTCCTCTTCCTGGACCGATGGCAAGTAGTTTCCCTATTTCCCTTGCAGTGTTTTTTGTTTTTTTTGTTTTTTTTTTTCTGTTTTTTGTTTTTTGTTTTTTAATGTTAAAAGGTTCTCACAATGGAATATGAACAGCAATAAGATGTACCACTTCAAACCTAGCTCATTAAGACTCTCTAATCATGCTTCTCCATGCTTTCCTCTTTACCTCCATGAATGGTAACCACCAGAAAACCTTAGAGGTCATGCATTGAAAGTGGCAGATACACCATCACACTTGAATCTGTGAAAAATCATGCCACTGCTGCTGCTAACCCAAAGTCCCTCACTGAGAAAGGAAGACATTCTTATTTAAATCTCTGAGTTCTAAGGGTTTATTTACCATCTTTCTTAGTCAGTACGAGAATCAATACCTAAAAATAAGTTCCATGACAAACGAACATCCAAAATAAATGGCATTAACATTACCATGTTCTCACTCATATGTGGAAGCTAAATATAACCACCTCATAGAAGTCAAGAGTTAAATAATGATTACTGGAGACTGAGAAGGACAGAGGGTGGAGAAATGTTGGTTAATGGATACAAAATTATAGTTAGATAAGAGAAATAAGTCTTAGTGTTATATAATACAATAGGGTCATTATAGCTAACAATAATTTATTGTACACTTCAGATTAGCTAAAAGAATTGATTTTGCATGTTCTCAACACAAAGTAATGCAGATGATTGAGATTATGGATATGCTAACTATTCCAATTTTATTACAATACATTCTATTCATATACTGAATACATGTACCTCATGAATATGAACAGTTATGTGTTAAATTTTAAAAGTTAAAAAATTTTAAAATATGGGGAACCAGCAGTTAACGTAATGGCTATGTCGCTGGACTCCCACGTAGTCGACCGCGGTTCGCATCCTGGACCCGGTGGCTTAAAACTCACGCCGGGCGCGTGTGCGTGCGTGCCCAAGATCCCGAGAGGAGAATGGAGGAGAAGGGATTGTGGCGTGACCATCCCCACTGGGGGGTGATTTCTCGCTTTCTGTCTCTATGTCTCTCTCTGTCTGTCTGGAGAGCGCACGCGCCCTATAGCGAAAAAACCTCTCCAAAAAAAAAAAATTTAAATATGCACCAAGAAACAAAAAAATTAAAACTAAAAATGTGGTATTAGCAGTGTTCAGATTAAAGTCAGGAAGAAAATGAATATCAAAGGTAAGAAAGCTAGAGCCCCATGTTAATGAGGGGAAAGAAAAGCGAAAAACTAAAAATCTATCATCTATGATAACCTGGAAGACAGACCAAGAATGTATTGAGTCGGTAGCTTTAGGGAAAACAGAAAGAGTAAGAAAACTAGTGTACATTGGCTGTGGTTTGTTGTTTTTAGCCAAGTATTATAAGAAATAAATGAACTCGGGCAAGATTTGGCCAGTTTGACAGCTAAAACAAAACTGGAAAAAATGAAATAGAACTAAAGGCTTCTCAGCATGGAAAAATTGATGGTTTCTCTACCTCATCTATGAGAAGAGAAGATATGTAGTTTTTTTTTAAAAAAAAAAAAAGAGAAAGAGAGACCCAACCCAGTGGCAAAGGTAATACCAAGGGTGTTGTCTTGCCACACAAGTATATTTCTGGCTTCTACGTAGACTCCATAAGGGTGAAGTAAAAGAGGTTATTAAGGAAGGAGAACTTAGAACAACTCTACACAGACGTAATTTGGGGTCAATTTACTAGCACATGAAACTTACTGGAAACAAGTTGTTTAGATGCTTATCAAGTTTTTGAGCAAACCTCAGTGCCCAAGAAACCACAAGCTTGAATCTATAAAACTACCCTCATGAAGCTGAAGAAAGTTGGCTCTGAATGGTGCACAACTCCTAATAACATATTCCCCAATTTCACCTCATACATGGCCGTGGAGAATAATACTTCCAGGAGGGCAAAGCCAAGGCCCCCATAGAAAAATGGGCAAGACAATTCCTTGCAGAGGACAGACCCAGCCTCTCAAGACATTTTCTTCTAGGGTGTGGTGGTCTTCACAATGCATACCCAACAATATTTAATCATTGCTGTGGACAAGTGCCAGCTTTGGGAGTGTTTGCCATGGTTGTATATTTTATATATTGGGTGGACATTGGGGGGCGGGGTGGGCATGAATAACTTGCCTTTTAGTTAAAAGGGTACTGGACCTAGAGGAAGCACATCTAGACCTTCAGAAGAGGTCTGAGTATCACCAAGACTTTAAGATAGATACCAAAACAAAACAAAAATGGGATTTTTCTCCCCTGAGGAGTATGTCAGTATATTTTATATAAAGAATGATGGTAATCAAAGAGCCTAGCTGTCTACCAAAAGTCCATTCTTCCCTTTCTCCTGGGCACATAGTTAGACCACATTTCTCAGCCCACCCTGCAGTGAAGTGACTGAGTTCTTTAGTGGGACATGATTGCAGTGATCTATGCCACTTCTGTGCTTAGCCTATAAAACCTTCCCACACACTCAGTATGTCCTTTCTTCCGACTAGCTGACTGATGTAACAATGTCTCATATAACATCTAGATGCCACATTTGAAAGATGGCAGAGCCCTCATCATGCTGAGTCCTTAAATAACTATGGGCGGTCATCAACCCAAGGTCTATTATAAACACTTTACAATTTTTTAAATTGTCAGAGGGCATGTGACCGAGAAAGGGAGAAAGCATCCTCCAAGTAGGCCATTGTCATGTTGCAATCTCTTCACCTCCATTTCTCTATCCTGTTCAAATTTTGGGTACTCATACACAGTGACAACTGTGTTTTTCAAGCCACCAGGTCTGTGGTCCACCATGTGGAATCTGGTTTCCTTAACCACTAGGCCACAGAGTCAGACTGGCTTTTTTAAATCTTCTTCTTTGTCTTTATCTTCATCGTGGTCTTCATCTTTTTCTTCTTTATTTTTTAACATTTACTGGAGGGTAAGGGCCAGCAGGTGGTTTAGGTCCTGGACTCACACATGGTCAACCATGGTTTGAGTCCTGAACCCAGTGGCTTGAAACACACCAGGCACACGTATGTATGTGCCCAAAATCCTGAGAGGAGACAGAAGGAGAAAGGATTGCAGTGTGGCCATGCCCCCCTGAGAGGTGATTTCTCGCTTTCTATCTCTCTGTCTCTGTCTCCCAGATAAGCACACAAGTCCTATAGCAAAAATCTCTCAAAAAAAAAAATCAAAAATTTTCTGGAGGGCATGTGCACTTACTGGACAGAGAAGGAGAGAGAGAAAAAAAAAATCACTCCCCCATCGGAAATGGTCACATGGCAATTCCTTCTTCATTTCTCTCTCCTTTCAGGATCTGCAGCATGCATGCACATGTGCCCAGTGTGTTTTTCAATACACTGGGTCTAGTGCTCAAACTGTACAGTTAGCCAGTTAGCTATGTGGGAACTAGCTCACATAATGACCAAGTTATAGAATGGCTCAACTTTACATTATTTAAGTCATATAAAATTTGGGGTTTATTTCAACTACAACTTAACATACTATAAAACATCTTGTTAAGACTTAGCAATGCTGGGGTCAGCAAATGATACAGTGGTTAAGGCACTATGGACTCCCACATGATCAACCATGGTCTGAGTCCCAGACCCCATAGCCTTTATGAGCATGTGCGCCCAAAATCCCAAGAGGAGAGTGAAGAGAAGGGATTGCAGCATAACCACACCAGAGAGTGATTTCTTACTTTCCCTCTCACTATCTCTGTCTTGCTCCTGCAAGTGCATGTGCCCTGTGGCAATAAGCAAAATCAAACAAACAAAATAAATAAACAAATAACAACATTTATTTTTTGCAGAATTTACCAACTTTTCCAAGAAAGGCTGCTATTGATCCATTGAATCCAAGACCTTTACACTGTCCCTCACCATCAACCTCCTTAGCCAGATTAAATTTCCTGGTCCCTTCTGACAACTAATTTGAATAAACACATCCTTAATCACTTTTCTTCTCCCCATCCCACCATACTCTCTTGGCAAAGCCCCAACTCTGGATTCATGTAACTCCACATACTCCCACTCTCACAAGCTTCTGTACTTAGTTTCACTTTAAATTCATGACTGCTGGGGCCGGCAAGTGGCATGGTGGTTGGAGGCGCTGGACTCCCACATGGCCGACCACGGTTCAAGTCTCAGACCTGGTGGCTTGCTTCCTCACTTCCTCTCTCTCTGATCCAACTGAAAAATAATAATGATAATAATAATAAATAAAGTTAAATAAAAATAATTCTAAAAAAAAGGAGGAACTTTAAAAAGAAAATTCATGACTGCTGATGTAAAACAGTTCAGTGGTGCTGCCCAGCAATCTCACTACATTTCCATAGTTTATTCACTCATCCAATCTCTTACATAGCTATTTCACATTTTCTCCTCTCTCCACACATCTCTAGTTCCTCCCTCTTCCTTCTCATTCTCAGCTGATGAGTCTGAATTATACTTCAATAAGAAGATAGAAGCAATCAGGGGAGAATTTCCATTAGCACCCACTACCTCCTGCACTGCCCACCTGCGTCTGTTCCTGTCTAACTTGCCTTCCCTCCTGGGTGAGTTGTCTGTGCTCTTTTCTGAAGCCAAAACCTCCATATGTGCACTGGGCACCGTTTCCTATTGTCTGCTTAAGGATCTCATTCCAACAATTCTCTCCTCTCTGTCCTACATCATCAAAATTTTGCTCTACTTTGGATCTTTCCCATCAACACAGAATATGCTGCAGTATATCCCAACAACAATCCTCAAGACAACAACTCCTCAAGACAACAGCTCTCAATACCTTAGATCCTCCTTCTATACAAATATAATCCCTATCTGGGGGTGAGGGGAGGGGCAGCTGATGGTACAGCAGCAATGCATTACTCTGCAATGTTGTGTCTGCATGGAAGAGCCACAGGTTCATGTCCTGAGGCTTCCCTGTACCTGTGGGTCTGCAGGTGGATCATGGCAAGAAGACGCTGTTGTAGAGAGGATCTCTCCCACTCTCTTTCTCTCTCAAGAAATAAACCTTTCATTTTTAAGGTTTGTCTGGGTACTCGGTTTTCCAGAATGTAGATTCTACCTCCTAATATTTCTTGAGGCTTGGAGAGGATTGAGCAGAAATATCCATAAAACTTCTGGGAAACTATTTTTGTTTTGTGTTTTGGTTTTTGTCATAGGGTATGTGTGCTTTCCAGAAAGAGAAACCATGAGAGATAAGTGAGAAATCACCCACCAGAGGGATGGCCATACCACAATCCCTTCTCCTCCACTCTCCTCTCAGGATTTCAGGTACGTACACGTATCCTGCATGATTTTCAAACCTTCAGGACTGAGACAGGAACTGCACTTGGTCATGTGAAAATCTAGCATCTTTACCACACTACCTGCTGGTCCCTTCTGGGATCCTTTTTCAGAGACAGCTGTAAGGTGCCCTTTGTTGCTTCCTCTTCAACTTTTCCTCACCCTGCTTTCTGGTAGAGAGATGATTCCTTAGGCCACAGAGATGCAATCTTCTATTGCACTCATGCCTCAAGTAAGTCCTTACAGCAGCGTGTTGGATAGTTTTGAGTCTGAGAATTTGGTGAAACAGAGCTGTCATTCACCTCTAGATTAAGACCTATGAACTTACGAATGAGTAAGAAAGAAACCAACTTCTAATTTAAAGCCACTGGCATATGGGTTTTATGGTTACCACTGAACTTCAGCTAGATGAATATGCCTTCTAACTAGTCTCACTATTTCCGCTCTTGCTCCTTTCACAAAAATAATAGGCTTTTGGGACCAGCAGTTAGCGTAGTGGCTGTGTCGCTGGACTCCGATGTAGTCTAATGCGGTTTGAGTCCCGGAGCCGCTGGCTTAAACTCACACCAGGCACGTGTGCGTGTGTGCCCAAGATCCCGAGAGGAGAATGGAGGAGAAGGGATTGCGGCATGGCCATCCTCCTCCCCGCCGGGGATGAATTCTCGCTTTCTGTCTCTCTGTCTCTCTCTGTCTTTCTGGTGAGTGCATGTGCCCTGTAGCAAAAATCTCTCAAAAATAATAATAATAATAATAAGCTTTTAATGTATTTCTTCCATGAGAGAGAGAGATACAGGCACCCCCAAAAGGATCTTCACACCACAATCCACCACTAGTCTCAGCTAGTCCAGATCACAGGTGCAAGCAGGAAGGTCTCGGGATCATGAACCTAGTACCTTTACCTTTCCCATGTGGGTTCAGTTATATCACCACTGGACCATCACCTGGTCCTACTTTTGATCCTTTATAAGCCATTCTGTCCACAGTTTCACCCAGAGTAATTCCCCTCAGGATCTAGGGTGGCTCATGTTATCCTTGTGCTCAAAGCCTTCTGCTAGTTTCCCATGCTATTTCTATTGTGCTCCTGCACCCACGCTCTGTCCTCTGCTCCCTGTCCATTATTCACCCTGTGTCTTCATGCCAGACTCAGTAGCACACGTACTGTCTCA
>NW_006203528.1:0-9637 GCF_000334495.1 Tupaia belangeri chinensis | reverse complement strand
TCCTGCTGTGGAGATATGCCCCTTTTCATTTCCTAAAAGACTCTTCGCCCTGTTATCCCAGAACTGACACTCTCAACTTTCCTCAAGACTGCACCCAAATGTTGCTTTATCAAACAGGCCTTTTCTGACCACTCACTCAAAACCATGACTGCTGTCACTAGGATATGTCCCATAAAAATCGGGATGCTCACTCAACTTCTTTAGAGAAAGCAACCACTCTGACAATAGATGGCCCAAATTCTCATAGGGCGACAGTGAACTAGAGCCAGGAAGAGACCAAGGTGGGGCTTGAGAGGAGCTGAAATTATCCTTTCCTTACAATTTCCTTCAGCCCTTTGTCCCCATTCCTCAATAAGGACAATGGATGCTGCATGTATTTAATGTAAATTTCTAGGCAAACTTAGCTTAAAGCATCACTACCTTATCCCATCCTTCTTATTTCTCTTTCCCCAACCCACCCTCACCCCCACACAGTTAGATGTTCATCCATCTACACAATAAGTTAAATTGGCTAGAGACTGGAAGGCGTAGGCACTCCACAGTGCACAGTCCTCCCAACTCCCTGTTGTCATATACCACCTCCCTCTTTACTAATTCATAATATTTATCTGGTTTAAGGAAGAATACAACTAGTAAATAATGGCTTGGGGGTGATGGTCCCCAACCTTCCTGGCACCAGGAACGAGCTTTGTGAAAGACAATCCCTCACTGATGTGGGAGCGGGTGGTTGTTCCGAGGATGACCTAAGCGTACCACGTCCACCATGCACACCATTTCCACCACTACCTCACTGCAATATACAAAAAACAATCATACAATAGGATTTGCATTCCCATGAGAATCCAATATGGCTGACAGAAGACAGAGCCCAAGTGGCAACACAAGTGATGGGAGCAGCTACAAACACAGACAAAGCCTTGCTTATGTGAGTGCCACCCACCTCCCCTCTGCGCAGCCTGAAGACTGTCATCAGTTCTGGCCAGTCCCCAACAGGCCATGGGACTGGCACTGGTCTGCATCCTGGGGCTTGGGGACCCTAGCTTAGAGTATTTTAGTTCTCCCAAATTTATAGATGAAACTGTTTGGGTATTGGCACATGTTCCTGGCATGTTTCAGGCTGACCTAGCCAGGGATTCAAACTGTGGTCACTAGGTAGGGTCTGGCCTTTCTTGAGCAGCATACCACCTCTGTACTGTGGAGCCAGCTCCCACATAGTAACTTTCTATACCAACTGCTCCTAAGATTATTTAACAAAGCCATATGGCTCATTCCTGGAAAGCTGTTTTATTTGATTCAGAACCCAAGTCTGTTTTCTTTTGAAATGTCAGTATAGGCCAACCAGGCTTTGACCATGTGTAGAGATTATTGTAAACAGATTCATCTTTCTTAGGAAAGGATCTAGCCTTGTGACAAGGAACTATTATTTTAAACAGCCAAAGATAAATTACATCATCAGCTGGCAAATGCTGTATGTAGAAATTACTAAAGACATAAATTTGAACAATTGCCAATTCAAGTGAAGTTCAAATTCTTGAGTTGCTGGTAAGAGGTTTATATGGAGCTCAGTAGTACCCTATTACATGTTTATGTTATATATTTATGCTGCATTTCTATTAAAATGTTAGAGTTTTTTGTTTTGTTTTTTTGCCAGAGAGCATGTGAGCTCACCAAAAAGAGATCGAGAAGGGGAAAAGGAGAATGTACCACCTAATGGGGTGTGGTCATGTCGCATCCCTCTCCTCCATTTCTCCACTATGTCCAGGTTTGAGGCATGCACACACACTTATCCAGATTGTTTTACAAACTGCTGAGACCAGAATTCCAATTGTAATTGGCTATGTGGGATCTGGCTCTCTTATCACTAGGCTACAGCTTTGGCCCTTAAGTGTTGGTGTTTCTGTTAAGTTTACTCTGTCTTTATAAAGGCTTTCAAAACTAAATTCCTGAAAAATGGTAAAAAATAAATAAATAAATAAAATAAAATAAAAACTGCTTTGAATGAAGCTCAAAAACTCTTCTTTTTAGCAGTTTGTCCAGAATTAAGAATTATTATGAAATAGTTTCATTCATTCAGCAAAATCATGCAAGATAATATTTATTTATTATGTCATTCACTGTTCTAAGCACTAAATTCACAGCAATAAACAAGCAAGAAAAGTTCCCACTCTTCCAGAGATTACAGTTTGATTAGGAGGAAGAGACAACAAACAAGAAAATGTAAAATACCTAGGACTAGGAAGAAAAGTGCTAGCAAAGTAGGCAGGAGTGGAATTTTAGTCAAATTTGGATCACCTGTATCTGGACCTGGGAAGGAGTTTAAGGGCTAAATGGTTCAGTGAGTTAACATGATAAATTCTACCTGCAGAATCTCTGATCATCTAGAACATTTGTCCTATAGCCATAGAATGGGATAGTGTAGAGTATGTATATATTTAGCTCCATCTCCCAGAAACCATTGGCTTTTTACATGTTGGCTTCAGGTGGTTCTCAAAAGAAAAGACTTTGCAAGATGAAAATCCTTGTTTTGACTTTTGCCTTTTTTGCACACCAAGGATCACAGAGAAACTTCATCTCCTCTTAAATGTTGGGATTCTTACAAAATTGGGAAATACCCCAGTCTAAAGGCTATCTTGTTGAAAAGGAATCTGTAAGTTAAAATATTTTCTACTAAGCTTTCTTTGCTCCTCTTAGTTTTCTCGGAGGGGAAGTAATTGCTGCCCAAGTCCCCCTTTTATTTTCCCCAAGTTAGTTTATTCATCTAGTCATTTATGGTAGTTTGTATTTGCCAAATAGAACAGAATCAGCACTTCTTATTTGTAGACACTGTGCTGCACTGGCAGAATCTGGTTATGTCTTCTCTCTCAACAGTTCCAGGAAGATGGTAGATACCTTGTTTACCCTAAGCGAAACAAGCACACATGCCCAGAGGCTGAACCCACTATCTTTATGATAATCATGAAAAATTATATCCCCTTCAGCTTTATCTAGAGCCTCTGACAGGATATATCCAGACCACAGTCTCCTAGATTTCACAGGATGGGACCACCCACCCAAGGTGTACCAGGAAGTGTGGGAGGTCCAGGTGGGAGCCAAAGGCTGAGATAAGAGAGGCGTTGACCTAATTCATGACAAACTAATTTCGCCAAAAAAATAGATGGTCAAGTCAGCAAAGTTGCTCACGGCCATATTACATCTTCCCTAGACTCTGAGCCTTTTTGCTTTTGTGGCCTCCTTACTCCATTAAATAACAATAAAAATTAGATTTTATTTCTGTGTGGGCATAGAAATGAATATAACTCTGACTAGATTCATTGTGAGGGTACTCATTTTTGGAGGGTTATTTTAAAAGAAATAAAAATGAAAACATTTTTGTGGGCCCTAAACACTGTTCCTCCTGTGCCTAATGAAAAAGTTGGTCCTCAAGGTGGTGCCTTGGTGCCTTTGTCCTCTTGGAGACACTGTTTTTTTCTTGTATATCTCAGACATCTAATACCTTCCTATGTCTATTGCCTATCCTGCCTGCTGACCCAGTTAAAACAGCTTGGCCACCAACAGTTAGGAAGGATATGATAAACTAATGCACTTCTTGTCTCCACTTCCTCATCGCCCACTTGTGACTGGCCTTTGCTGCCACTTCTCCACTGAAAGTGCCACTGTAAGGTCATCAGTGACCTCTAGATTGCCAGTATCCACGGACAAATGTCAGTCCTTTTACTTCAGCCCACAATGTTTCAGGCTGTGTGCCAGACTTTGAAGGCTTATTTTTTTTTTTTCTGTTTTCATTTATTTATTTATTTTTACATTTTTCCACATTTACTTTACATGTCAAACAATTTTGCTCATATTCCATAGTTCTTGAGTTCACAGTTAATAAACAACTTTCAAAATTTCAAAATATTGAATTTTAAAGATAATGTTCAAAATATTTCTCATAATCTTGTTTGTGACTCTCTAACAACAGAGACAGTATGGTTTTAAATATTTCTGAGAAAATATTGACATGTCAACTACTCAAATTGTTGAAAAGTAAATGCCCAGCACACAAGTCACATATAAATCTTCTCAAATCAGCCCTGCCTACCAAGTATTCTGTGATATACCATCTGCCAGCAAAGATCAGTCTCTTTTTCTTCCTTCAAAGTCTTTCTCAAGATAATCCCCTGTTGTGGTAGCTCTTTTGCAATCATAATTATGAAGTAAACAGATAAGATTCCAGCTCTCACAGGGCTTTTTGTCTTTTGGAGGGAGATACAGAAAAATAAAAGCATGCTGGGCATGGTGGCATCTGCCCTATGGCAGAAAAATAAAAGCAAATACAATTTTGGGGGGGGATACTAAAGTAGCACAAGGCCACCTAACTCAAACTTGAGAAGTCAAGAAATGCTTCCTGAAACAGTTAATACTTAACCTAAAACCGGAAAGACAAATAAAATTTGCTGATAAAAGAGTATCAGAGTGTTCCAGAGAGAAAGAGAAATACACAACCCTGGTGATAAGAGCACTGACTGGCCACTCTGGTAACAGAGAGGAATTCCACACAGTTGAAGCCTAGAGTATGCATGTGTGTGCTATGGTTTAATGTCATTGCCAAAGTCTGCATGTTGGAAACCTGATTCCCAATGTAGTGGAACTGGAATGTGGATATGTAAGAGATATTTAAGTCATGAGGGCACCACCTTCATGAGTGGCATAATGCCATTATCTAAAAGTAGGTTCCTTAGAAAAGGACAAGTTTGGCCCCTCTTGTTTCTTCTCTTGCCTGTGAGATGTCTCCCACCATATTATGACTCAGCAAGAAGGGCCTCACCAGATACTGCAGCCATGCTCATGGACCTCCTAGCCTCCAGAACTGTAAGGGTATAAATTTCTGTTCTTAGGAGACCAGTAGTTGGCGTAATGGCTATGTCACTGGAGTCCCATATAGTCGACCACGATTTGAGTCCCAGACACGGTGGCTTAAACTCACGCCAGGTGTATATGCATGCGTGCCCAAGATCCCTAGAGGAAAATGGAGGAGAAAGGACTGCAGTGTGACCATCACCTTGGTGTGTGTGTGTGTGTGTGTGTGTGTGTGTGTGATTTCTGTCTCTCTGTCTCTCTCTGTTTTTCTGGCGAGTGCACATGCCCTACAGCAAAAATTTCTTAAAAACATTTTAAAAATTTCTGTTCTTCTTAAATTATCCAATCTTAGGCATTCTGTTAGCACAAAATGGACTAATACAGTGTGGGAGGAAGCTTGCTCTAGGGAGTGTAGTGAGCATATTGATATTTTATAGAGACGACTCTAAAATCAGTGTGGCTGGGATCAGAGAGTAAAGAGGCTGTGGCTGGGCTCTGGGCAGGCACATGGTAATCTTTTGAATCAGGACAGCAGCAGAGAGGAAAGAAAATGGGACAGACTGACAATATTTCCTCAACAACACTTAGAAAATAGATTGGATTTGGGAGTTCAAGGGAAGAGAAATCAAGGATGACATCTGTATCTGGGTTCCAACAGAAAATAGACTCTTTTTTTGCTGGCTAAGTAGAATGGGGTTTGTCTAAAGATATTAGAAGGTGACACAATCTTTGGGAAGGGCAGAAAACGTTCTCATGACTGACCGAGAACCAGTCCTCAAGAGTGATGCTCAACCATATGTGGGATGATGGGGACGATCAGGGCAGAAACACTGCCACTTGTTGCTTGGCTCCTATGAGACTAGGAATGGGACACCATACATTTTGCCACGCCTACTCCAGAACTGGGTATTTGCATACTCCATATTTGCAACAGCCACAGAGGCTATTTCCCCTCACTGGACAACAGACCATGTTTCTCACAGAAGCCTCCTATTCTTTTTTTTTTTCTTTTGATATAGGGTGCGTGCGCTCTCCAGACAGAGAGAGACAGAGAGACTGAAAGCGAGAAATCACTCCCCAGGGGGGATGGCCACACCACAATCCCTTCTCCTCCGTTCTCCTCTCGGGATCTTGGGCACACACACACGCGCCCAGCGTGAGTTTAAGCCACTGGGTCCGGGACTTGAACCGCGGTCGACTACGTGGGAGTCCAGAGCCATAGCCATTACGCTAACTGCTGGTCCCAGAAGCCTCCTATTCTTAGGAAGGTGCAAATGCTCTACTAAACCTGGGTCCCATGTTTAACCAGACTTCAGAGGAGCTTAGAAAATATGGTTTCTAGAAGGAGGAAAAACACAGAGGAGGTAGGATGCATGCTAAGTGAGACTCTTAGGATATCAGCCATAATTTGTATCTCTGTACCACCCTGTTACTTGAACAATCTAAGGGTGTTAGAGCTCTGTTTTAGACATGAGACCCAAAAGATAAACTACTCATCCTAAATCAGTAGTGGGTGATATCTATATTCTAAATGTTTAGAATTCTGAATTTGAACTTCCTGAAATAGGTCATACTTAACCTAAAACCAGAAAGACAAATTCATGTTGAAATTTAATCTCCAGTATAATAATATTAGTAAGTGAGGCTTTTAGGAGATATTTAGATAGTAAGGATAGGGCCCTCATGAGAGCGATTAGTGCCCTTATTAAAAAAAAAAAAAAAAGGCTCAAGGGGGAGGGGCCAGCAGGAGGTATATGGTTAAGGCACAGGATTCCCACATGGGTGATTGCAGTTCAAATCTCAGATCTGGTGGTTTGAAAATCACAGCAGATGCATGTGTGTGCATACCCCAAATCCCAGGAGAATGGAGGAGGAGGTATTTCAGCATAGCTATCTCCTGAGAGGATGATTTATTACTTTTCCTCTCTGTCTCTCCGGCAAGAGCATGTACTCTATGGCAAAAACCTAAAAAAAAAGAAAAAAAAAAGCCCAAAGGATCTTGTTCACCCCTTCTACCATGTGAAAGCACAGCTGATAGGCACTATTTATAAATCAGACAGTAAGCCCTCACCAGACATCGAATTTTCTGACACATTGATAACATTGATATTGTACTTCCCGGCCTCCAGAACTATGAGCACTACGTTTCTGTTGTTTATAAATTACCCAGTCTACAGTAGTTTTTTAATAGCAGCACAAAGAGACTGAATCAGTGGGACAGGGATTTGAAGCTGAGTCTTGCTGACTCCACAGCTAGGCTTTTTCTGTTTCATCATACTATATTGCAGAACTTGCTTCTGTCCTAACCATCCCTAGAACAGATGTCCTACCTCCCCCAGACCCAGAGCAGGTTAGATGTCCTTCCATGGGGCTTCCCTAATAGCCTGGGCAAATATCTTCATATTAGTCTGTACTACACTGCACTCTCATTTTTAGTTAGAAATATGTTTCTCATACTTGGCCATGGCAACTTTGAACTAGTTCTTATACATCTTTGTAGCCCCAAGTAGCTAATATTTTAAAAGATGAAATGAGCATACAAAGCTCTTTTAATACAGTGCCTGGGACATAGAAAGGGTTATTATTATTGTTTTTGTTGCTATTCCCTTTAGCACCTAGCATTTATCCTGTAATAGCTGCATAACTAATGAATGAACAAATGAATGAATAAGCCCCAAGAAATTGATGATTCATGTTAAATACTGTCTATTACCTCCCCCCTAGGCATGCTGACCTTTTTAATGTGAGAGCTATTCTTCATTGAGAAGACTAAGCTACAATGTTGAAAAGGTCAGGCACGTATTTCCTGGGAGGTCTTCCCTGAGTGACTTAAAGTTTAGATGTCTCTAGTTGCATATAATTGAAATTCCTTCTCATCCTATGATAATTTTTGAGTTATTCAGTCTGAGAAAAGCCAATTAGTAAGTACTTCTTTCAAACACAAGCCTGAGATATTCACGCTAACTAAATAGCCCACAAGGCTCTCAACTTTGCCAGTAAATGGACTTTCCACAGCCAACCTTGATTTCACCTACCAAAACTGCTCTGCATGCTTTCCTACTTATTATTAAGCTATCAGATGGCATAATGATTACATTGCTGGGCTCTGATGTCGTTGACCATGGTTCAAGTCCTGGACCTGGCATCTTAAACTCATACCAGGCATGTGTGCATGCATGCCCAAAACTCTGAGAGCAGAATGGAGGAGAAGGGATTGCAGTATGGCCATCCCTCCTGGGAGATGATTTCTCGCTTTCTATCTTCTTTCTCTCTCTGTCTCTCCAACAACCGTACATGCCCTATAACAAAACCTCTGTAAAAAAAATTTTAAAAAAGTTTTCACATATGCACAAATCAGGGGCAATACTGTGACACGTCCCCCTATGCAGCACCCAGCTTGACAACGATCCACATTTTGTCATTCTTGATATTTCTGTATTTCCCTTCTGCCTTGACCTAGACTCCTTCTGTTCTTGACTTTTCTCAGTTCCTTTTCTCTATTCTTTGAACTTCATCCTCTGACTCAGTGAAACTCTTAAGCTAGTGATTCCATATCTACACAAACTCCTCTCACCTCAAATTTCTCCAAAGAACCTGAAATAGGCTGTTTTTTGACTGTGGCTCTACCTGCAACCCCGATTTTCTCATTTTGGAAGTGAAACAGTACAGTTGGACTAGATTATGCCTCTCTGTAATAAAACTCTAGGATGGACTCTAGAATTTCCATTTTTTGTCTTTTGGCTCAAGAATAGTGATGACTGTTTTAAGAATCATTTTAATTGAATTCCTAGTCATCAAGACTTATTCTTCTATAATTAATATTTCTCCTGTGGGCTCCTTATTTTGGGAGTCTCTAGCAAGAGTGTCAAGCCCCCTGCCTCTTGGCCATGCCTGCTGCACTGTGTAACACTCTCATTTTTATTCATCTCTCTTCCCACCAGAGGTGCCTGTGCAGTTGTCTTATAATACCCTGCCCACTGCTTAAATCTCATGAAGCTAAATTCTCCTTTATAGGTAATAAGGACATATATGATTCAAGTCCTTCACCTCACTCAGAATGGAGAGGGCTGTGTTAGAGAAATGTTCTCACTTCAGACCAAAGAACCTACTTTACAATAAAGGATACACAGCCGTAAGCATTCAAGTGGGATCCTCAGGTCCTGTAATGTACCATGCTCTTTAAATGCAACTAAGGCACCAGGTTGGAAATGACATCATGCCAAGATTGGATGCCATTCTCCAGAATGTAGTATGCTCCTTAAATCGATGACCATTCTATAGCAGTTAGAATACGTAGGTCTAGTGACCAAGGAAAAGAAGTAAGTGTAATCTAGCTTACTTTATCCAGTGACTTACTAGGAAGTTGGTGCTTCTAAGCCATTGTTGCCCAAGATGGTATTCACTCGTTTTCTTACTCTTTCCTGGCTTCCTCCCTCCCTGTCTCATTTCCTAGTCACTCACCAAATAAACTCTTTGAACCTGGATATTTTGTCTCAGAATGTGTTCTGGGGAGATCCAGCCTAAGGCATGGAGGTGATTTTAGCACTCACTTCACACACTTCTTAGGAGGAACAACTGAGGCTGCAGCAAGTACTGAGTCTGACTTAGAGTAAGTGCTCAGTAAATGTCAGCTATCATATTTCTCATTGTCACCATCACCATCATTATCCTCTTGCAAAGAAACCTGAGGCTGGGGGCCAGCAGGTCCTCGTTGTTAAGACACTGGACTCCCACCTGGCCGAATGCTGTCCAAGTCCTGGACCTAGGGACAGCTTGCTTTCTTATTCTCTCTCTCTCT